>NW_027691480.1:0-6857 GCF_054177405.1 Leptonychotes weddellii | reverse complement strand
GCAAATAATGCAATATATGTTAAGAAAAAGAAAGAAAAAAAAGGAAGACGACAGCAGGAGGGGAAGAATGAAGGGGGGGAAATCGGAGGGGTAGACGAACCATGAGAGATGATGGACTCTGAAAAACAAACTGAGGGTTCTAGAGGGGAGGGGGGTGGGAGGATGGGTTAGCCTGGTGATGGGTATTGAGGAGGGCACATTCTGCATGGAGCACTGGGTGTTGTGCACAAACAATGAATCATGGAACACTACATCGAAAACTAATGATGCAATGTATGGTGATTAACATAACAATAAAAAATTTTAAAAAATAATAAATAAACCAAAAAAAAAATGCACGATACCGCATTGCTCACTATAGGCACTAGGCTGTGCAGCAGATCTCTAGAGTTTATTCATCTAGCATGACTTAAAATTTTTACCCATTGAGGAACAATTCCCTGTGTCCCCAATCACTCAGGCCCTGGCAACCACTATTGAATTCTCTGCTTCTTTGAGTTTGACTATCTTAGATACCTCATATAAGTGGAATCATGCATTATTTGTCCTTCTGTAACCCACTCATTTCACTTAGCCTAATGCCCTCCTGGTTCATCCTGGTTGTGGTGAATGGTGGCATTTCCTTCTTTGTTAAGGCAGAGTGGCATTCCATTGTACGTATATGCCACATTTTCTTTACCCATTCACCTGTTGATGGACACCTGGATTGTTCCCATGCTACTTTTTCTTTAACTAAAAAATTGTTAATTAATTTATTTTTATTAATTTATTTATTCTTTTTCATGCTACTTTTGTGTATATTTTCTAAAAAAAAAACTGATCAAACAAATGAACTTGGTTACCTGTGTGGGTGCGTCGGAACGGGGTGGGAGGGATGGGGATGGAAATAAAAATCCTATGGGTATACCTTTCTTAATGTCTTTTGAATTACGTAGGTGCTTTACTTATTCAAAAAAATAAAATTAAATCAAAAAGGATGAGAAAATTCACAAGATACCAGCACGCTGAATTGACCCACCTGTTCCACCACTGGTGACCTATGATCACCTGCGGGGTTGAGGACTTCTTTGGCTTACTAAGGAACATTCTGAGGCTGAGAATAGAAAAAATGTGCTTGGGGAAGAAAAACTGAGATTGAAAATTAGGTTAAGCTAATTGCATTCACCTTCATAAAGACTAATGGCCAGTTGCATTATAATTAGCTCTTCAGTTCTGTTACCTTCACAACGTGTGAAGAGATATTAGTCATAATTGTTCATTCTGGCTTACAGTTTTTTCCCCAAAGTGATTCTGATCACAGACCAAGTTCAAAAACTTATTATTCGGTTTCTAAAATTTCAGGAAAGAAGGCCAACTTTCTCCTCATTTCCATCATCTGACTCACACACCAAACCCCTGAGGCAGCAACAGCAAACATATTGGTGTCAGCAATTATGGCTGACTCATCGGAGAACGTGCACAATTAACCTATTGAACATCGCCCCAGCAGCCGTTTCGTCCTCAGTAGGACCATCTGCGCCACATTCACCCAGGGTAGGAGCCCAGCCAACCTACGGCGCCTGCCACGCATTTCCGCTCTGAGGCCCGGCCAGAAGCAATTCATAGAACCCCACAGCGCGTACCGCGAGTGCGCGCAGCTCATACTCAAAGCCCTCCCTCTGAGCTGAACAGACTGAGTTACTCCGCTCTCACCAGGCTAACCCCAAAAGCTGCCCAAGCCTTAGAAAAAAAATGATTCCCCACCGTTGCAGAAACTTCACCTAGCAGTTCACAAAATACCACAGGGATTAAGAGTCTACCCGTTCTTGCTTGAATAGAGATTTAGCTATTTGGCTTGCTGAGTGGCCATAAAAAAAACCATTTAATCTCTCTAAATTTCAGTATCTTCATTTGTAAAATACCCAGCCAACAGGCTTTTTTGTAAGAATTTAATGAGATACTCTAAGTGTACCAGCTTCCAGATAAGCATACATGCCCCACTAATCAATATGCTGAGAAAAATGTGCTCTTTATTTCTATAACTGATGGAAATCTTCTTCCTTAAGAATCCCCATCCCCCACGCACCATGAGTAAGTGGGGAAAACTCCAAAACAATAAAATACTAACTTCTGTGGTCTAAAAGGTCTCAATTCTTTCCAGCTTGGAAGTCTCTTTTGGGTAACAGCATATTTCATGTAAACATTATTTGTCAAATCCTCCCCGCTACTCCTCTTCTGCAAGATGGATTTCTAGGGAGACTTACATTGGCAGGGAAGGGGGATACAAGGCCAGGTACTAAGCTCTGGTATTCACTGATCTTCCTCTATGGCAGGTCTGGTCTTGCCCACGCCTGAGCTCTGTGGGGGGACAAGTGACAGGGTCTGGCTGGGTCTACTGTCACCCACTGCTCAAGTCTGCAGCTGACTTATTTGTGATCTGTTTCTCTGGATCAGTCAGGATTTCTTTACTGGGCCCTGCTTCAGTGTGTAGGTTTGCTGTGATACCTGGTTGTGACTCCCATTTTTCTTGTCCTTGCAACTGTACCCCTAGAAAATTCTGAGTTGTTCTTATCACCACCAGTGTAAGGGTTTGTAGGAACTTCTAGGTCCTCAGCAGTCCCTGCTGGAGCTGAGTGCAGCTCAAGAAAGCTAGCTCGTCTGGCTAGTAATCCATTCTCTTGTTATGCTATCATTCCCCTGAACATATATGGGGCCAACCACATAGCAGTCTCCTCCCAAGGGTTCAAAAGAGAATAAGATCAAAGCCCTTGTCTCAAATTTATTTCATCCCATAGAATACCCTTCTCACTGTGGCCTTCCTTGGAACAATGGTCCAGGGAGAGCTCAAAAAACATCACCTTCCATCAATGTTGTCTTCACACAAGCTCTTTACTTTTTTGTCTGGAACATCGCAATGTCCTAACCTCCTTCTGGAAGTGACATTCAACTTGCCCACTTCTTCGGGACCTAAAGGTGAATGAAGAACAGGATGATAAACCAGTTTACTGATAAGGGAAGCTCCCAAGTAAAGCTTTTTTGTTATACATGTAAAATGTTCAGCACTGTGGCCAGCTATAACTATGCTCTGTATTTGATCAAAAGAAAACACCTTCAAGCCTTTTCAAAGTGGGTCAGATGATCAAAAACCTACAGACTGTTGGGCTCTGTGCTGGGTGTGGTGCCTACTAAAACAACAACAACAACAACAAAACCCTACAGTATGTTCATAGGTTAATTTTTTTAATTGTTAATAAAAGTGTATTGTCTTATGTGTATTGGTAATGACTATTGATTCAAATGTACACACAGTCTTTACCTCTATTCTCATATTGCCAGTAGCCCTGGTTTCACGATGTGAATGAAGAGAATTATATATGGAAAACTCCCTGTGAACAATATTTGAGTGTATATTAATTCATTCATTCATTTAACAAATATTTATGTAGTGCCTAGTACCTCCCTAGGGATATGTGAATAAAATAGTCTCTGTTCCTTTTGGATACAGGACAAAGAGCTTATTCTTTAACATATAAAAACTTTCACAAATCAGTAAGGGAAGGTCAAAACACAAAATCTAACCAAGGATATGAAAAGACATTTTTTAAACACTCACACTCAGAAACACACACCTACAAGGACTATCAGTACTTTTTTTTACGATTTTATTTATTTATTTGACAGAGAGAGACACAGCAAGAGAGGGAACACAAGTAGGGGGAGTAGGAGAGGGAGAAGCAGGCTTCCCGCGGAGCAGGGAGCCCAACACGGGGCTTGATCCCAAGGCCCTGGGATCATGACCTGAGCCGAAGGCAGACGCTTAACAGACTGAGCCACCCAGGCACCCCAGAACTATCAGTATTTTTAAATGCACTTCACTCACAGTTAACGAAGTGCAAATTAAACTTCTAAGATACTATATACTATGTTATAATGAGACTTTCTGTCTCAATTTTAGCTAAAGCATGAAAATGTTAGATTCAAGAGACCCCAATGTTAAAATTTCTAATTAAGTGATTAAGATCAGCCAACTCTTAGAACTTTCAAACTGAAAACTTGTGTAATAAAGAAGGGGGGAAAAAAAAAACAAAAAAACGTTAGAAAACTGGAGATTGATGGAGGGTTTGGGAAGGGTGTTTCTGAAAGTTGTTGGCTAGCAGAGTTCCACTCCTCAGGAGAGCAATGAAGGAGTCCCCGGCTCTGACTCCGGTCTGGAGAGAAGAGCTTCAGTGGGGTCCTCCAAGCACGGTACTCATCAGCACGTGTTTGCCCAGTTGTGTACATCCGTACTGTTCTGAGAGCTAAAGACCCGGCAGCGAAGAAGGCATGCGAGACACGGCCCTTGAAGAACTTACCACATCCTGAGAGGAGAGTAACTGTTCAACTACTCAATTCAATTTTATATATTGATCCTTCATTCATAAGAATGAGATTAGGGGAGGGGGAAATATTCCAAGTGAAATGCGGATAAATTTATACAAATGAGGTGTAGATTAGTTCACACGCCCACTAGAGCAACCAGCTTCCAAAATTGTAAAAAGAAAAGCTTCTAAGCGCACTTGCTTCTGTGTTTTGTTTTGTTGTTTCTGCAAGTCATATGCACTCAATTGATCTTTTTCTTCTTCATCTCACGTCCTGTTTAGCAGATTGCTTTTGCCATGAAAAAAAAGAGAGCTCTTCATTAGCGATGGACTGTCTTTAAAGGTCAAAAGAAAACTCTCAACAGAACCTCAGCATTTAGTCTGGCTTCAAAGAATAATTTTTTTTTTTTCCATTAAACTTTCTTCTGGAGCCTGATCTCCTCTGAAAAGGAATCTCCTAACAATACTGAGCCTGCACCCTACCATCTTCACTTTCCCTGGCATTTCATGGGAAGACAGCATGCTTAGAGCCGGATGTGGCTCAGCTTCTGGGGTTGTCTCCAGCTCAGTCCTCCACTTCAGAATGTGACCGAGGGCCTGGAGGGCCAGGCTCGGCCTCAGAGAAGGGCAGCACTTTGCTCATTCGGAAACTATAGCTATGGTCCTTTTGCTTGTTGGCTGGCATGGTTGTGTCTGCTGCCCCTTTCTAGGGACTTAATACAGGGCTGCTGCCGAAATAAGGCCCCCAGCAGCCGGTGACCACTCTCCCCTCTTTTCCTCTTTTGTCATAAAGTCCTTTTGTAAGATCATTCTTCATATCTAAGCATCTTCCCAGGCTCTGTGGTGGTCATATACAGCACATTTTGAGTGTCCTGGGAGGTGGATGCCTCAATCTTCTCCTCGATGCACCTGAGTTTACAGTACGTCCACTCCCCGCTCTGTTGGTGGTTTTGTCGCTAAAGAGTTTTACTGGCTGTAACACTTCATATGGAGCCATTTACCCTGACTCTTCAGCTTTGGAATTAGGAAGACTACGTGAGAACAGTTGGGAATTTATTCTGATACCCAGGGATCTATAACACAAAAATAACAACTGGAGGGAAAAAGAGTGCATTCTCTCATTTCAGACAATTCTCACTGGTGATTAGCATTCTCACAGAACCTATCTTTTAATGGAGGGAAAGATTTCTGAGTCAAAGAGGAGAGTGTCAGAGATTATTAACTATATTATCCCATTGTGTTAGCCTAATAGCTTCCCAAGTAGTTATACCTAACTCCGTCCACCTCCGAAGCCTGGGACCAACCTGCATTTTACCCTGGACCAGCTGGTTATAAATGTCAGGGAAATAAGCTGAGGAGATAAGGAAGAAAAGTCCTTCCACATAACTGATACACTCTAGTGTTTCCCTATGTGTACATGCTTGGAGAATTTTAACGTACTTGTGTTTAGCAATTTTTTATTGTGATATAATTACAAATGTACAGAAAGTTGTAAAAATGCCTTAGAGAATGCTCACACACAGTGTGCCTATATTCATTAACCAGTTATATTTTTGTGAATTTTGCTTTGGTATGTTTGCTTGCTTACTTTCTTGTTTCTTTATGAATAGTGTGGCCTTTGGCTTCCTCTAAACACAGGAATTTTGGTTTTCTTCCTCAGTGCTCAGAACGGAGCTACAGAGGAGGACTGGCCATCCAACAATACGAAGTTTTCAATTTGGATCTGATCTAGACCTGATCACACTGTAAAGGAAGCATGGCATTTGAAGAGATAATGAGAATCTGGGGGGTGGGGGGGGGGATGCCAGAGTCCTACTTCCAAGGAGAGAAAGATCACGAAGAAAAGTCAAGATGATCAGGGACTGTACATACAGGCTTAAGTTGAGAAGGAATGCTGAATGGATCTTTAATGGAGTGATCTTGTTTCTCTGTGACTACGTGAGAATCGTGGAGACGGGGAGGAATATAATGAAAAAGAAAAGACTAATCCTGCCTGAGGGAACAGGGTGTCTCCACGGCCGGGTATTAATACCGCCTAAGAGGGTTCGCGATGGGCTATACCACAGCCACTGTGTGGTAGTCACAGATGGCCAGTTCAAGACGCCTTACTAAACTCATGTTCCTCTTTCCCAAATGCCATTGTAATCACAAAAGAAATACAAAAGTACAGTCACTGAGGCTCCAAAAAGGGAGAAAAGTTGTCAGAATAAGATGGGACAGTTGATACCGATCTGCAATATTGACTCACCAGCAAATATTAATGAGGGTGTGCCATGTGCCAGGCAGGCCCACGCCCCTGCCCTTATGAATCTGCATTCTTGTGAGAGACAGTTCTGGTTCTAATGGAGTGGTTCGCATTTGAAGGAACCCATGCAGCTATAAAAGAGGTTCCCTAGGAAAAGGGAGTTTTCCCAACAGAATCACAGAATAATCCAAGGTCTTAAAGACCTTATCTATTGGTTCAGGTAAGATTTCTCAAATTATCTTATAATTTGATAAGGGGTGCCTGGGTGGCTCAGT
>NW_027691479.1:0-358 GCF_054177405.1 Leptonychotes weddellii | reverse complement strand
TTTTTTTTTTTTTTTTTAAGGAACTCGTAGCTCCCAAGTCATTTCTTTGATAGTGAAAACCATGAGGTCAGAAATTCTAAATGTATTGTTAATCAAACTTGTCGAGAAAATGGAAAACTTTTTTTGTGTAAATTTCTGCAGCTAATTGTAATGCTATGGAAATGATGACTAATTGCCTTTAGGGTTTCTCAGCCTCAGCACGGTTGACATTTTGGGCCAGATACTTCTTTGTCGTGTGTGGGGCCTGTCCTGTGCATTGTAAGATGTTTCGCAGCATCCCTGGCCAGTAGCACCCCTCCCCCTGTCGTGACAACTAAAAATGTCCCCAGTCATTGCCCAGTGCCCCTGGGGGGGGGGG
>NW_027691478.1:0-358 GCF_054177405.1 Leptonychotes weddellii | reverse complement strand
TCTGGACCCTGGCTGGGGTCAGAGAGGACCAGACATGCCACTCTCAGGGTGCTCCAGATTGAGACATAAATCTACACCTGGGGTTCAGTGTGCCAAGGGCTGGATGGGCATGTTGCCTTCCCAGGGAATGTGGCTGATAAGCTACAAGGAGCATGAGGGAGGCCCAGGTGAAGGCCACCAGCACAGGCTGTTTTCAGGATCCCAGGCCATAGACCATCTATGTTAAATGGGATTTGGACCAGCTGGTCATATGCTGACACATCCAATCATCCATCCATCCAGCTGCCTGTCCATCTGTCCATCCACCCGTCCATCCATCCACCCATCCATCTGTCCATCCACCTGTCCAACCATCTAT
>NW_027691477.1:0-358 GCF_054177405.1 Leptonychotes weddellii | reverse complement strand
GGCAATGAAACTCCAGCAGTTCCCTATCTATTCTGCCATCTAACAGGCAAGCTGTTGACAATATCGAACTTTACCTGAGCCCTGTGCACCCAGAAAACCGCCGTGGTGAAGAAATCCCCCCAACCTTTTGTTTTCTGAAAAGCTGTGTTCTAGGAAACAGCTTACCTCAAAGAATTACCTTTCCCCATGTGACTTAGATAAGATTCACTCCCCATTCTTTCTCAGGACTCCCTTGTTTACCTGTGGCAAGGCCAGACACAGACCCTGAACCTGGTGAGATTAGAAATGTTTGTCTCAGGCGCCTGGGTGGCTCAGTTGGTTGAGCAACTGCCTTTGGCTCAGGTCATGATCCTGGAGT
>NW_027691476.1:0-358 GCF_054177405.1 Leptonychotes weddellii | reverse complement strand
CTGAATTTACCATGCCTAGGAAGGATTGTTGACACATTCAATAGAAATTATTACTGAAAGTTGATAATATTGGTCCCCTTTCCCACTAAAGTGACAGGGACCTTAGTATAAAGAGTTATATATGGCTAGGGCTATTCTTTTTCAACCCATCGAGATACATAGATATTCTGCTCTGACATCATCTGTAAATAAATGCTTTAAAACATAAATTCAATAGGATAAAAAGTATGTATAGGCATATCACAAAAGAACAAAACATCGAATCAAATAAAATGGCATGAATATCCACCATCCAAAGAGGATGATCTTTTCCTTTCAGGGACTATCCCAAGACAGATATAAACCGAGTGTGTGGGAT
>NW_027691475.1:0-358 GCF_054177405.1 Leptonychotes weddellii | reverse complement strand
TGGGACCTGTCCTCAACCTCTGCTACTACCAAATAGTAAACAAAAACCACAGCCTCTATGTTTTATTTGCTTGTAGATAGAAAAATAAACATCTCCACAAAGTCGGATACCCATTGGATTACTGAAAAATATCCTCAAGAAACAGACTGGTGCAAGTCCAGCAGGGCTGAAGAAGTCAAACACAAACCCGGGTATGTAACCACTGTGATTATGTGAGGTTTTGACATTAGAACAGATATAAATCCTATTTATAGCCTGTTTATTTTGTTCACCTAAAATATCATATTTTTTTTTCATTACATTTTCCAACTGATCATACTGGTCTGAAGGAATGCTACTGATCTTTTTTTTTTTTTTT
>NW_027691474.1:0-358 GCF_054177405.1 Leptonychotes weddellii | reverse complement strand
GCTCCGTCCTGGTCAGGAAGGCTTTGACCCACCCAGAGTATGTGCATACTATTACTAGGAGATATCTGAACCCCCTGCTTGGCTGCACATCTGTGAAGTCTACCTCTAGATCTTCAAAGGGGGGGTGCTCCCATCCTCTGGACACCTGGTGGGGGCCGTGGTGCAGACTGAGCATTATTTGTAGCACATGTTATGCATCGTTGACTCGTTGCTCGGCATATTGCTGGCATCTGACTGACGTAGTGCTTCTTGAGAAGGGCTCTCATGCAGTTTTTCCCAGCTGAGTGAGTCGGTGGTATTCCTTGACTAGATGCCCTCCAGTTGCTGTTGGAACAAAGATGCACCCATGTGGCATCAT
>NW_027691473.1:0-358 GCF_054177405.1 Leptonychotes weddellii | reverse complement strand
TTTTTTTTTTTATTCTTATGTTAATCCCCATACATTACATCATTAGTTTTAGATAAAGTGTTCCATGATTCATTGTTTGTGCATAACACCCAGTGCTCCATGCAGAATGTGCCCTCCTCAATACCCACCACCAGGCTAACCCACCCTCCCCTCTAGAACCCTGTTTGTTTTTCAGAGTCCATTGTCTCTCATGGTTCGTCTACCCCTCCAATTCCCCCGCATCATTCTTCCCCTCCCGCTACCTTCTTCTTCTTTTTTTTTTTCTTAACATATATTGCATTATTTGTTTCAGAGGTACAGATCTGGGATTCAACAGTATTGCACAATTCACAGCGCTTACCAGAGCACATACCCTCCC
>NW_027691472.1:0-358 GCF_054177405.1 Leptonychotes weddellii | reverse complement strand
TTTTTTTTTTTTTAAAGATTTTATTTATTTATTTGACAGATTGATAGCGAGAGCAGGAACACAAGCAGGGGGAGTGGGAGAGGGAGAAGCGGGCTTCCTGCCGAGCAGGGAGCCCGATGTGGGACTCGATCCCAGGACCCTGGGATCATGACCTGAGCCGAAGGCAGACGCTTAACGACTGAGCCACCCAGGCGCCCTCAATATTATTCTTAATACAAAGAGCTTGTAATACCAAATAAAATCACTTTTCTTTGACATGAACTAAAATATCTAATAAAGGGGTGACAAAAGCACTAAAATGAAAGCCATCATTACACTGAGTTAGAAAGAGATTTATTTAACCGGTTAGGATTCTGAC
>NW_027691471.1:0-358 GCF_054177405.1 Leptonychotes weddellii | reverse complement strand
GTTTGTCCTGGAAGCTTTTTATCTCTCCTTCTCTTTTCAATGAAAGCCTAGCTGGATAGAGTATTCTTGGCTGCATATTTTTCTCATTTAGTGCTCTGAATATATCATGCCAGTCCTTGCTGGCCTGCTAGGTCTCTGTGGATAGGTCTGTTGCCAATCTAATGGTTCTACCATTGTAGGTTACATATCTCGTCTCCCGAGCTGCTTTCAGGATTTTCTCTTTGTCTCTGAGACTTGTTAAGTTTTACTATTGGATGTCGGGGTCTTCACCTATTTTTATTGATTTTGAGGGGGTTCTCTGTGCCTCCTGGATTTTGATGTCTGTTTCCTTCCCCAAATTAGGAAAGTTCTCTGCTAT
>NW_027691470.1:0-358 GCF_054177405.1 Leptonychotes weddellii | reverse complement strand
TTAACATCATACCCAATGGTAAAAAACTGAGAGCTTTCCCTCTGAAGTTAGGAACAAGACAAGGATCAATATATACTTGCCACATAGTACTGGAAGTCCTAGCCACAGAAACCAGACAAGAAAAAAAGAAACAGCATGCATTTTGGTAATGGAGAAATTAAACTGTCAGTAATCACAGATGATATACTATATGTAAAAATCCTTAAAGATCCAAAAAAGTAATAAAAGTAATAAATGACAAGAATAAATTAAAAAATGAAATTTAAAAATGAGTAATAGAAGTAATAAATGAATAAATAGAAGTAACAAATTAATAGTAATAAATAAAAGTAATAGAATAAATAAACGGAATAAATGA
>NW_027691469.1:0-6857 GCF_054177405.1 Leptonychotes weddellii | reverse complement strand
TGTTACATTGTTTCAGGTGTACAATATAGTGATTCAACAATTCCATACATCACCCAGTGCTCATCCTTAATCCCCATCATCTATTTAAACTATGCCCCCATGCTCCTCCACTCTAGTAACCATCAGTTTGTTTTCTGTAATTAAGAGTCTGTTTCTTGATTTGTCTCACTCTCTTTTTTTCCCTTTGCTCCTTGTTTTGTTTCTTAAATTCGACATATGAGTGAAATCATATGGTATTTGTCTTTCTCTGGCAGATTTATTTTGCTTAGCATTATACTCTCTAGCTCCATCCATGTCATTACAAATGGGAAGATTTCATTTTTTATGGCCAAATAATATTCCATTGTGTACATATACACCACATCTTCTTTATCCATTCATCAGATGGTGGACACTTGGGCTGTTTCCATAATTTGGCTACTGTAAATAATGCTGCTATAAACATAAGGGTGTACGTATCCCTTTGAATTATTGTTGTTGTATCCTTGAGTAAATACCCAGTAATGCAATTGCTGGATCATAGGGTAGTTCTATCTTTAACTTTGTGAAGGAACCTCCATACTGTTTCCCACAGTGGCTGCACCAGTTTGCATTCCCACCAACAGTGCACAAGTGTTCCTTTTTCTCCACATCCTCACCACCACCTGTTGTTCCTTGTGTTGTTGTTTTTAGCCATTCCAACAGGTGTGAGGTGATTTCCCAGATGATTAGTGATGATGAACATCTTCATACGTGACTGTTGGCCATCTGGATGTCCTCTTTAGAGAAATGTCTGTTCATGTCTTCTTCCCATTTTTTAATTGGATTATTTGTTTTTGAGTGTTGAGTTTTAATAAGTTCTTTACACATTTTGGATATTTTATCAGATAAGCCATTTGCAAGTATCTTCTCCCATTCTGTAGGTTGCCTTTTAGTTTTGTTGATTGTTTTTTTCATTGTACACAAGGTTTTTATTTGATGTAGTCCCAATAGTTTATTTTTGCTGTCGTTTCCCTTGCCTCAGGAGACATATCTAGTAAGAAGTTGCTACAGCCTATGTCAAAGAAGTTACTGCCTGTGTCTTCTTCTAGGATTTTGATGGTTTCAGGTTTCACACTTAGGTCTTTAGTCCATTCTGAATTTATCTTTGTGTATGGTATAAGAACGTGGTCCATTTTCTTTCTTTTGCATGTGGCTGTCCAGTTTTCCCAACACCATTTGTTGAAGAGACTGTCTTTTCCCCATTGGATATTCTTTCCTACTTTATCAAAAATTAACTGACCATATAGTTGTGGGTTTATTTCTGGGCTTTCTATTCTGTTCTATTGGTCTAGGTGTCTACTTTTTTTTAAAAGATTTTATTTATTTATTTATTTATTTATTTATTTGAGAGAGAGAGAGTGAGACAGAGAGAGCATGAGCAAGGGTGAGAGGGAGAAGCAGAATCCTCGCTGAGCGGGGAGCCTGATGCGGGGCTCGATCCTGGGACTCTGGGATCATGACCTGAGCTGAAGGCAGTCGCTTAACCAACTAAGCCACCCAGGTGCCCATCTATGTGTCTATTTTTATGCCAGTACCATACTGTCTTGATCACTAAAGCTTTGTAATATAACTTGAAGTCCAGAATTGTGATGCCTCTAGCTTTGCTTTTCTTTTTCAAGATTTCTTTGGTTATTTGAGGTCTTTTGTGGTTCCATACAAATATTAGAACTGTTTGTTCTAGTTCTGTGAAAAATGCTGTTGGTATTTTGATAGGGGTTGCATTAAATGTGTAGATTGCTTTGGGTAGTTTAGACATTCTAACAATATTTGTTCTTCCAATCCATGAGCATGGAATGAATGTCTTTCCATTTCTCTGTGTCGTCTTCAATTTTTTTCATCAGTGTTTTATAGTTTTCAGATTACAGGTCTTTCACCTCTTTGGTTAGGTTTATTCCTCAGTATCTTATTTGTAAATGGGACCACTTTCTTAATTTCCCTTACTGCCGCTTCATTATTGGTGTATAGAAGTGCCACAGATTTCTGTATGTTGATTTTGTATTCTGCAACTTTACTGAATTCATTTATCAGTTCTAGCAGTTTTTTTGTGACCTCTTTTGGGTTTTCTACATATAGTATCGTGTCATCTGCAAATACTGAAAGTTTGACTTTTTCCTTACCGATCTGGATGCCTTTTATTTCTTTTTGTTGTCTGATTGCTGTGGCTAGGACCTCCAGTACTATGTTGACTAGAAGTGGTGAGGGTGGACATCCTCATCTTGTTCCTGACTCAGGGGGAAAGCTCTCAGTTTTTCCCCATTGAACATGATGTTAGCTGTGGGTTTTTTATAGATGGCCTTTATTATGTTGAGGTATGTTCCCTCTAAACCTACTTTGTTGAGGGTTTTTATCATAAATGGATGTTGTACTTTGTCAATGCTTTTTCCACATCTATTGAAATGATCATATGGTTCTTATCCTTTCTCTTACTGATGTGATGTATCTTGTTGATGGATTTGGAAATATTGAACCAGCCTTGCAACCCAGGAATGAACCCCACTTGGTCGTGTTGAATGATTTTTTTAAATGTATGGTTGGATTCAGTTTGCTAGTATCCTGTTGAGGATTTTTGCATATATGTTCATCAGGGATATTGGCCTGTAGTTCTCTTTTTCAGTGGTGTCTTTATCTGGTTTTGGTATCAGGATAATGCCGGCCTCATAGAATGAATTTGGAAGTTTTCCTTCCTTTTCTATTCTTTTTAGAATAGTTTGAGAAGAATAGGTATTAACTCTTCTTTAAACATTTGGTAGAATTTCCCTGTGAAGTCATTTTGCCCTGGACTTTTGTTTATTGGGAGTTTTTTGATTACTGATTCAATTTCTTTGCTGGTTATGGGTCTGGTCAAGTTTTCTCTTCCTTCCTGTTTCAGTTTTGGTGGTTTATATATTTCTAGGAATTTATCCATTTCTTCTAGGTTGTCCAATTTGTTGGCATATAGTGTTTCATAATATTCTCTTATAATTGTTTGTATTTCTCTGGTATTTGTTGTTATTTCTCCTCTCTCATTTGTGATTTTATTTATTTGGGTTCTTTCTCTTTTCTTTTTGATAAGCCTGGCTAGAGGGTTATCAATTTTATTAATTTTTTTTCAAAGAACCAGCTCCAGGTTTCATTGATCTGTTCTATTGTTTTTAGTTTCTACGTCATTTATTTCTGCTCTAATCTTTATTATTTCCCTCCTTCTGTTGGCTTTAGCCTTCTTTTGTTGCTCTTTTGCTAGCTCCTTTAGGTGTAAGGTTAGGTTGTTAGTTGAGATTTTTCTTGCTTCTTGAGGTAGGCCTGTATTGCTATAAACTTCCCTCTTAAAACCACTTTTGCTGCATCCCAAGGTTTTGGACTGTTGTGTTTTCATTTTCATTTGTTTCCATGTACTTTTTGACTTACTCTTTTATTTCTTGGTTGACCTATTCATTGTTTAGTAGCATGTTATTTAACCTGGTCTTTCCAGATTTTTCTTGTGTTGACTTCTAGTTTCATAGCACTGTGTTCAGAAAAGATGCATGGTAGGCTTTTGGTCCCTTTGAATTTGTTGAGGCTTGTTTTGTGGATTAATATGTGATCTATTCTGGAGAATGTTCCCTGTGCTCTTGAGAAGAATGTGTATTCTGCTGCTTTAGGATGGAATCTTCTGAATATATCTGTTAAATCCACCTAGTCCGGTGTGTCGCTCAGAGCCATTGTTTCCTTGCTGGTTTTCTGTTTAGATAATCTGTCCATTGGTATAAGTGGGGTGTTAAAGTCCCCTACTATTATTGTATTATTATCAATTAGTTCCTTTACGTTTGTTACTAACTGCTTTATGTATTTGGGTGCTGCTCTGTTGGGTGCATAAATATTTAAAACTGTCATATCTTCTAGCTTTATTATTATATAGCATCCTTTGTCATCTCTTGTTACAGTCTTTGTTTTAAAGTCTATTTTGTCCAATATAGGTATTGCTACTCTGGCTTTCTTTTGACATCCATTTGCATGATAGATGTTTCTCCATCCCCTCACTTTCAATCTGCAGGTGTCTTTAGATCTAAAATGAGTCTCTTGTAAGCAGCATATAGATGGGTATTGTTTGTTGTTGTTGTTGTTATTGTTGTTATTTATTTTTTATCCATTCTGACACCCTAAGTCCTTTGACTGGAGCATTTCAACCATTTACATTCAAAGTAATTACTGATAGATATGTATTTATTTATTCGTCTTGTGGTTGTTTCCAAAGATTTTCTCTGATCTTCTCTTGTCTTTCTTTCACGGTTTGCTGATTTTCCTTAGTGACATATTTGGATATATTTCTCTTTATTCTTTGCATATTTATTAGTGGTTTTCGATGTATGGTTACCATTAGGTTTGTATATAACCTCTTCTGCATATAGCAGTCTATATTAAGTTGATGGTCATTTAAGTTTGAACCCATTCTTTACTCCTCTCCTCCCCATGTTTTAGGTATATGATGTCATATTTTACACCCTTTTATTTTTTGTGAGTTCCTTGACTGATTTTTTACAGAAATATTCATTTTTACTGCTTTTGTGTTTCCTACCTTTATACTGTCACTTTTGGTCTCTTCTTTTTTTTTTTTTTTAAAGATTTTATTTATTTATTTGACACAGAGTGAGAGAGCATAAGCAGGGAGCGTGGCAGGCAGGCAGAGGGAGAAGCGGGCTCTCTGCTGAGCAAGGAGCCCGATGCGGGACTCGATCCCAGGACCCTGGGATCATGACCTGAGCCGAAGGCAGCCGCTTAACTGACTGAGCCACGCAGGCGCCCCTGGTCTCTTCTTTCCACTCAAAGAGTCCCCTTTAATGTTTCTTGCAGGGCTGGTTTAGTGGTCACAAACTCCTTTAGTTTTTTGTTTTTCTGGGAAACTCTTTATCTCGCCTTCTATTCTGAATGATAACCTTGCTGCATAGAGTATTCTTGGCTGCAGATTTTTCCCATTCAGCACTTTGAATAGATCACACCCCTCCCTTGTCGCTTGCAAAGTTTCTGCTGAAAAATCCCCTGCTAGCTTTATTGGTTCTCTCTTGTAAATTACTGTCTTCTTTTGTCTTACTGCTTTAAAAACTTTTTCTTTATCACTATGTTTTGCCAATTTAATTACAATATGTCTTGATGTGGATCTGCTTTTGTTGATTTTGATGGGGCTTCACTGTGCCTCCTAGACCTGGATATCTGTTTTCTAATTTTTCAGCCATTATTTCTTCAAATAAAGTTTCTGCCCCCTTTTCTCTCTCTTCTTCCTCTGGAACTCCCATGATATGAATGTTACTACATTTGATGGAGTCACTGAGCTCCCTAAGTCTATTCTTGTTTTGCATAATTCTTTTTTTTTTCTTTCTTTTGTTCAGCTTGATTACTTTCCATTACTCTGTCTTCTGGGTCGTTAATTTGTTCCTCTGCTTCTTCCATCCGGTTGTTCATTCCATCAAGCATGTTTCTCACTTCACTTATTGAGCCCTTTACCTCTGCTATGCTATTCCTTATCCCTGTGTTAGGGGTCTCACTCTTGTCTTCCACTCTTTTCTCAAGTTCAGTGGGTGTCCTTATGATCATTACTTTAAATTCTCTACCAGGCATGTTACTTATATCTGTTTCATTTAGATCTCTGGCCATGGCCTTGTCTTGTTTTTTTCATTTGGAATAAATTTATCTGTCTTCTCATTTTGTCTAAGTCTCTGTGCCTGTTTCTGTTAGGAAAGTCAGCTATGTCTCCTGTTCTTGAGGGCAATGGCTTTATGAAGAAGAGGTCCTATAGTGCCCTGCCATGTAGTGTCCCCTGTTCCCCAGGGCCCGGTGCTTCTGGGAGTGTCTCCAATGTGTGCTGTGTGTGCTGTGCTGTTTGTCCTGGCCGCTTTATCCTCAGGCCAGTCGTCTGCAGAGGCTCTCTTTGCCTGTTATGGGCAGTGTTTGGTCTGTGGCCTGAATGTGGAGCATTTTAAGTAGGTGTACCCTGGTCTATTTGTGAATAGACACCACCAGAACCAAGGCTCCACAAGACTCCCGGGTTGGGAGAGGTCATATGAGCAGAGGTTTGGGCAGGTCGTCTGGGGAAGGAGGTCCTCCTTGCTGGGTCTGAGGCAAGCTTCACTGGGTGGGGCAGCTCCACTGGAGCATGGGGGGGCACACTGAAGAAGGTAGGAAATATGGAGACCTGCTTTAGGAGAGAAATGGATCATGGCCACTTTGGTGGAAGCCAGCTAGGTAGTGGGTGTTGGTGCTGTGCTGGTTCCTGCAGGTGGCCCTGTGCTTATGCTGAGTGGTGGTGAGGGAAATGCTGCTGGCTGGTTCCTTTGCTCCTGGCGGAGTCTCTCTGTGAATGCACCCTCTCTGGGATGTGCTCTGAAATGAGCAAGTAATCTCCCCACTATGTGCCTCAGGCACTCTTCAGATTGCTATTTCCATGCTGTATGTCCGTGCACTATTTGCAAGCCTTCTCTCCAAGAGCTGCCCCAATGCCCTCTGGGCTCTATCTCAGCCAGGCCCGCTGACCTTTAAAGCCCCACTGGTTGTGAGAAGTCACAAAATTCAGCTCCCCTCACTTTCCAAGCCAAGTGCTATGGGATTAGTTTTCCCTGTGTGCTCTCCTATGTGTTAGTCTTTCTCTTGCCCTTCTCTGGGACCACAACTCCCTCTCCACCAAAGCAGCCATGATCCATTTCTCTCCTAAAGTATGTCTCCATACTTCCTACCTTCTTCAATGTGGCCTCTTCTCTACCTTTAGTTGTGGAGTTTCTTCTCAGTCTTCAGGTCAAATTCTATGGTATTTAGGATGATTCGATAGTTATCTAGTTGTATTCCTGGGATGACGTGTGCCTGGCGTCCTCCTACTCTGCCACCATCTTCCA
>NW_027691468.1:0-358 GCF_054177405.1 Leptonychotes weddellii | reverse complement strand
TGGGAATATGAAAGTATCCTCTCCTACCTAACAGTATTAATTCTTGGATTTTTAAGCAAATATTTAGTATTCAGGGTGATGCTTTTATTCCCTTCCTTGTAATGCAAATATGATTAAGATAACAAAATCCAATGCCCACCCACTTCCACAAACCTCACAGCTTTCTATTAGTTTTTTTAACAAGCTGGTATCATGATACCCTGTACATTATCAAAGTTTTTGCCATATTTTGAATGATAAATTAAAAAAAAACTTTTACATTAATTTATATTTAAATCATACTATCAGTTGTTTTTGTTTCTATTTTTAAGAAAAGAAAGGCAAAAATGAATGATGGCGCTGAAGTACAAGAATTTAG
>NW_027691467.1:0-358 GCF_054177405.1 Leptonychotes weddellii | reverse complement strand
TGGATAGGGATCAAACCATTCTGAACACCTACAAACTCAACAGGAGATCAAAGAGAAGAATAGCCACAACTCTCTGAACAGAAAAGCAACCACTTTCTGGAAGGTAGGACGTGCGGAGAAGTGAATCTGAGGCGATATTCGAAATTCGGGAGGATAGACGGCAGGGGAGGGGCTTCCGTCAGCCGCTTCTGGCAAGTGACAGAGCCGCGGAGCATAAAATCGGAACTTTTAAAAGTCTGCTCCGCTGAGGGACGTCACTCTGGTGGCTAAGCGGGGGGTGGAACCCTCGTGGGACAGTGTGGTCTTAGGACCCTCGGGGTCACAGGAAGACCGGGGGTGCCTGAGTGCGGCAGAGCTC
>NW_027691466.1:0-358 GCF_054177405.1 Leptonychotes weddellii | reverse complement strand
TTAGAAAGCAAACCACTATGAAAGCACCATGCAGGCCCAGAAATGGGGCCTTGCACGCACTCTGTGTCCCGCCCTGACAACTCCACCTCCCTCCCCATTTCAGATCATCACTCACCTCACTTTTGGGAAAGTCATTTTCTTGCTTTTCTTTTTGGTTTTATGACCTAAGTATCTGTCCCAGGATGGCAGAGTTGAGTCACCTGTTTGTGAATTCTGTATGAATGAGATCATCCCACACGTCTTCTTCTGTGACTTGCTTTTCTCTCGTTCTGTTTGTGAGATCAGCCCCATTGTGCCGGGTGGCCATGGTTTGCTCATTTTAGTGGCTGTGGAGTATTGGGTCGATGCGATCAGACAG
>NW_027691465.1:0-358 GCF_054177405.1 Leptonychotes weddellii | reverse complement strand
GTAATTATGTATCATTTAGTTCTCATGGCGACCCTGTATTTTTTAACGTATTAATAATTACAATTTATAGTCAGATGTTTGAGTCTAGGTTCACACTTTAAAACGTTAGTGACAGAAATACAAAAACTACCTAATCTATCATTTCAATAAACGTGTTGAAGATGTGTTATGTTAAATTTAGCACATTTGACAGTGGTATGTGCTGATTTTTATGGATTTCTTTTCATTATAATAGGAAACTGTGGCCTTAACTACTAATTGTGGCAAATTATATTAGTTTCCCAATTATGGCAGTGATAGTAAATTTTCTTCTTAAAAATATTTATTTAAAAAAGGTAGGGTCCGTGGGGCATCTGGG
>NW_027691464.1:0-358 GCF_054177405.1 Leptonychotes weddellii | reverse complement strand
CCACAACCTTATAAGGTCTGTACCATTATCACCTCCATTTTATAGATAGGGAAACTGAGGCACAATCCATTTACAGACGTTGCCTAATATTATGTAGTGGTTAGAGGTAGAACTGGGACCAGGGAGAATGGCTCCAGAGTCTGCACTTTTTTTTTTTTTAACACTTGGAAAATGGTTTAATGATGTTTTACAACAGAAACGAACTGTACAGTTACAGTAAGTTTAATATATATATAAAAATTACAGCAGACAAATGCATCTACACAAAATCTACCATTTCATTCTGATTCACTGTCACCTACGCAATCTCTCCCAAGCCTACAGCCCCTGCAGGAGGCCCCAGGAGGGGGAATCATAT
>NW_027691463.1:0-358 GCF_054177405.1 Leptonychotes weddellii | reverse complement strand
GCCAGACTGCCAAGGACCTTCTCTGTGAGTGCAGAGGTGGGAGAAGCAGCAGACTGGGAAGCAGGCAGCAGAATTACTCCAAGAAGACCGCGGGTGGGAGGACAGACTGAGAAAATGAATCACATTGCTTTCACGGGACATGCAGCATTCCATCAGGTCAAACATCTTCACTTGCATCTTATAACCAAGATTCCTGCAAAGGGAAGAACGCATCAGCCCTTCCCTCTCTGTTGCTTAGCAACGGCTTCTTTCTCCCTCCCCTCGGATCCCAAGGGGCCCTCTGCACTGGGTGGTGGGGAGGGGGTGGAGGTAAGATAATTACCTGGTCTGCATAATAATAAGACATTCTGGCTTCTTC
>NW_027691462.1:0-358 GCF_054177405.1 Leptonychotes weddellii | reverse complement strand
TAACATTTATTTAATATTATGGTGTAGGAAGCATGTAAAATTCATTGAAATCATGTCTTCTTAGTAGGAAAATGTTGAAAAGTCATCAAAGCCAAAATAATCATTTAAATCAAGACTGAGTTTATTAGTTTATTAGGTCAAAAGACCCCATATCATACTAGAATAAGTAGAATGAGTCTTTCTGCATGTGTAGTCTGAAGGGTAGTTATAATGCAGAATAGAGGAATTTCATTCTAAATAAGGTTGGATTCAGAAAAATACAATTTGATTAGTTACAGAAGGTGATTGAAAAGTCTCTTTTGTGGGGCGCCTGGGTGGCTCAGTCGTTAAGCGTCTGCCTTCGGCTCAGGTCATGATC
>NW_027691461.1:0-358 GCF_054177405.1 Leptonychotes weddellii | reverse complement strand
TGAGTATTGTCAGATTTCTTGATTTTTGCCTATTTAATAGATGTACTTATTATAGTCTTGATTCATATTTCTCTGATTTATTGAGTTCAAAAATAATTTTAAATGCTTTCTCACCATTCATATTTTCTCTTCTGTGTATTTTGCCAGTTTATTTATTGTATTATTTGGGTTTTTTTCTTGTTGGTTTGTGGGTTTTTTATATTTATAGATACAGATGTGTTTTCAATCACATGTGTTGCAAATAACTTTTTCTGGTATATAGGTTCTCTTTCCTCTTTCTTCAGTGTGACTTATGATGAACAGAAATTCTAAGTTCTACTGTAATAAAATTGATTTCTATCTTGGTTAGTAATTTTTG
>NW_027691460.1:0-358 GCF_054177405.1 Leptonychotes weddellii | reverse complement strand
TACAGGAATCAAAACTGTAGGTAATATATCTATATAATCATGCAAATATTTTATATATTTGGAATTGTTTCTTCTTAGAGGTTTACATAAGAGAAGTATAAGTTAAAAGAATTAAAAAGGGTTAAGGTGAGGGGCACTGGGTGGTTCAGTAAGAGTTATAGGATCATCTTTCGTCATAATATTTGGTCTCTTAACATCTTTTATGGAGCCATGAAGGTGAAATGCATGTCTTGTTTATTTCTAACAAGCTCCTTTCTACCAGGACTGGGTTTATGTTAATGGGGTGACTTTTGGACAGCAACTAAGGATGGGAGCTGATTGCCAAGGAAACCAATCCTATAATTAGAGGGTTGAAGCT
>NW_027691459.1:0-358 GCF_054177405.1 Leptonychotes weddellii | reverse complement strand
TATAATCCAACTAAAAAAGCCACATAGCCACCAAATTACCTGTAGATTCTATAATACTAACATTTTTTTTTATGTTATGTTAATCACCATACATTACATCATTAGTTTTTGATGTAGTGTTCCATGATTCATTGTTTGCGTATAACACCCAGTGCTCCATTCAGTATGTGCCCTCTTTAATACCCATCACCAGGCTAACCCATCCCCCCACCCCCCTCCCCTCTAGAACCCTCAGTTTGTTTCTCAGAGTCTATAGTCTCTCATGGTTCGTCTCCCCCTCTGATTTCCCCCCCTTCATTTTTCCCTTCCTGCTATCTTCTTCCTTTTTTTTTTTTTGAACATATAATGTATTGTTTGT
>NW_027691458.1:0-6858 GCF_054177405.1 Leptonychotes weddellii | reverse complement strand
ATGTGTCTGTTTTTGTGCCAGTACCATACTGTCTTGATGACGACAGCTTTGTAATAGAGCTGGAAGTCCGGAATTGTGATGCCGCCAGCTTTGCTTTTCTTTTTCAACATTCCTCTGGCTATTTGGGGTCTTTTCTGGTTCCATACAAACTTTAGGACTATTTGTTCCATTTCTTTGAAAAAAGTGGATGGTATTTTGATGGGGATTGCATTGAATGTGTAGATTGCTTTAGGTAGCATAGACATTTTCACAATATTTTTCTTCCAATCCATGAGCATGGAACGTTTTTCCATTTCCTTGTGTCTTCCTCAGTTTCTTTCATAAGCGTTCAATAGTTTTCAGAGTACAGATCCTTTACCTCTTTGGTTAGATTTATTCCTATTATTTTATGGTTTTCAGTGCAATTGTAAATGGGATCAATTCCTTAATTTCTCTTTCTACAGTTACATTGTTAGTGTATAGAAATGCCACTGATTTCTGTGCATTGATTTTATATCCTGCCGCTCTACTGAATTCCTGCATGAGTTCTAGCAATTTTGGGGTGGAGTCTTTTGAGTTTTCTACATAGAGTATCATATCATCTGCAAACAGTGAGAGTTTGACTTCTTTGCCAATTCGGATGCCTTTTATTTAATAATTTTTGTTGTCTGATTGCTGAGGCTGGGACTTCTAGTACTATGTTGAACAACAGTGGTGATAGTGGACATCCCTGCCATGTTCCTGACCTTAGGGGAAAGGCTCTCAGTTTTTCCCCATTGAGAATATATTCGCTGTGAGTTTTTCATAGATGGCTTTTATGATATTGAGGTATGTACCCTCTATCCCTATACTCTGAAGAGTTTTGATCAAGAAAGGATGCTGGGGCGCCTGGGTGGCTCAGTCATTAAGCGTCTGCCTTCGGCTCAGGTCATGATCCCAGGGTTCTGGGATCGAGCCCCACATCGGGCTCCCTGCTCGGCAGGAAGCCTGCTTCTCCCTCTCCCACTCCCCCTGCTTGTGTTCCCTCTCTCACTATGTCTCTCTCTGTCAAATAAATAAAATCTTTAAAAAAAAAAAAAAAGGATGCTGTACTTTGTCAAGGAAGTAGACTTTTTCTTACCAAATGACATAATTCAAAAACATGCTTTTTCCCTGTCTAGTACACCTTAGAAAATTAATAGTGTCGTCATGCATTATTATTATTATTTTTAAAGATTTTATTTATTTGTCAGAGAGAGAGAGAGAGAGCACAAGCAGGGGGAGCGGCAGAGGCAGAGGGAAAAGGGAGAAGCAGGCTCCCCACTGAGCAGGGAGCTCGATGCGGAACTCGATCCCAGGACCCCGGGATCATGACCTGAGCCGCATTATTATTATTTTAAAGTATAACACCCATACAAAAAGCACACGTGTTTACTCTTCAGCATAATGACTCCCTGCATATGCCTGTGAGGATTCGGCTCTGGCCTGGAGCCCCTACCGGATTTCTGGCTTGTGGTGTAGATAGGACCTGAGTGTGTGAATTACTTTGTAACTGGCTTCTTTCCCTCAATATTCTGTGTGTGAAATTTATTTGTGTAGTGCAGCTCAGTCACTTCTTTCTGTGAAGCATCCCAGTGAATTAAGCTGTAGTCCCTCTCTCCCTGTGTTTTCTGTTAGGATGCACCATGCTACCAGGAACACTTTTCCCATGTTTGTTCAGTTGATCGTATGCCTAGGGGTAGAGTTTTGGGTCATAACGTGTGTGTATGTTCAAATTCAGTTGGTAAAACTATTTTGTTGTACAGTTTGTACCCCACGCCTTATTATCACAAGCAGCATGTGAGCAACATTGCTTCGTGCCCTTGCCAACACCTGCAGTCTTTAACTTCAGCCATTTTGGTAGATGTGTGTCGTATCCCATTCTGTTTTTTGGGTTTTTTTTAAGATTTATTTATTTTAGAGCGCACACACAAGCAGGGGGAGGGGCAGCGGGAGCAGGAGAGAGAGAATCCCAAGCGGAGTCTGCACTGTGCACGGAGTCTGACACGGGGCTCCATCCCACGACCCTGAGATCACGACCTGAGCTGAAACCAAGAGTCAGATGCTTAACCGACTGAGCCACCCACGTGCCCCTCATTCTAGTTTTTATTTATTTATTTTTTTTAAAGATTTTATTTATTTACTCGACAGAGAGAGACACAGCGAGAGAGGGAACACAAGCAGGGGGAGTGGGAGAAGGAGAAGCAGGCTTCCCGCTGAGCAGGGAGCCCGATGCGGGACTCAGTCCCAGGACCCTGGGGTCACGACCTGAGCCAAAGGCAGACACTTAACGACTGAGCCACCCAGGCGCCCCTCATAATGGTTTTTATAAAATTAGAGCACATATTTAGTTTGACTTACAGTGAGAAATCCAGTAATAGCTTGTTGATCTATCAGAAGTCCGTAAAACATGTTTTTTCCTCAATGGCAGCCAGATTTTATTCTTTTTCTCTTCACTTTTATTGAGACATTCTTGACATATAACATTGTGTAGCATTAGGGTGAAGGACTGGTGGGTGATGCAGCCTCTCCCCTGGAGGGACGGCTTAGACCAGAGCCCCTCTCCCCACTGCAGGCCTCACTGACCAGAGGAGCTGCTGTGTCCCCAGGGCTGGCTGTGTCTGCAGCCCTGTTCATGCCCTGGGCGCCCGCAGGAAGGTTGCGTTGCTGTCTATTTTGTAGGTGAGGGTAATAAGGTGCAGTTCAGGAATGGCCGCCTGCCTTGCGTTAGCATGAGTGGTGGGTCTGGGATGCACACCCAGCTTCGGGGGAGCCAGGGCCCTGCTCTTTTTAGAAGTCCTCAAATTTTGAATTAAAATATTAGGATTAAGAAGTTGGGGCCAGGACGCCTGGGTGGCTCAGTTGTTAGGCGTCTGCCTTCGGCTCAGGTCATGATCCCAGGGTCCTGGGATCGAGCCCCGCATCGGGCTCCCTGCTCAGCGAGGAGCCTCCTTGTCTCTCTGCCTCTCTCCCCTGCTCATGCTGTCTCTCTCTCACAGAAAGAAGAAAGAAAGAAAGAAAGAAAGAAAAGACAGAAGTTGGGGCCATAGTTGGATTCTTTGGTACCGTGATCCAGGAGGCCTTTCTTGTGTGGGGGGGCATTGCCGTGCTCACCAGGTTGGCCACACAGGAAGCTCTGTCCTCGAGCATTGGGCCTTGTCACTGAAAACGCTGATGACCGTCTGAGTTTCTTTAGAAGTGATTTGGTCTGTTTGCCTGGGTGCCTAAAGGATGTTAATTTTTTTTTTTTATAAATCCAGAAATTTTTTTTTTTTAAAGATTTTATTTATTTATTTGACAGAGACAGCGAGAGAGGGAACACAAGCAGGGGGAGTGGGAGAGGGAGAAGCAGGCTCCCCGCAGAGCAGGGAGCCCGATGCGAGGCTCGATCCCAGGACCCTGGGATCATGACCTGAGCCGAAGGCAGACGCTTAACGACTGAGCCCCCCAGGCGCTCTTCTGCCCTGGTCTTGGCTGCAAGGTGATCAGTGCCTGGGGCAGACTCAGTCCTGCTTTGACTGCGGTGATTTCTTTGACGGGAACACCTTGATAAAGAGATGCCTCCCTCCTGTACTGTGTGCCCAACCGGAGCTCATGGTTCCTGTAAAGAAGGCAGGATTGATCATTGAGTCTTTTGCTCTTTTTGTCAGTTTTCAAGAAAATAGATTGGTTCCCTATTATCCTCTAAATGTAACTTTCCTTTTTTTTTTTTTTTAATCTTAAAGGCTCAGATGGATGAGTAAGTTCTGTTATATTTGCTTTTAAAGGATGTTATTTGGGGAGGGGGTGGGAAAATAAAAGGCATTATTTTATGTCACATCTCAAAAAAAGGAATCCTAAGTGCTCATGGATTGTGACGTTGAATGGGTTGCAGTCACTGCCATTATTGAAGCTCAAATTGTATCATCTTCGGGCTGCGGGAGCCTCTTCAGGGTCTGAGTCCTTTGGCCTGGCCACTGTGGTCTTCGGCAGCTGGTGCTCTGGGCTCTCAGATAGTTCTTGCCCCCGACCTGGAATCAGCCATTTCTCCAAAAAGCCCTGTTTCCTTAGTGAGAAACTGTTCTTAGAGACTGTAGTGTGGTGCTAGGGGTGCTTGTTATGTGTTGGTGGTCGCCAGGCCTCTCAGGAGAGCGAGCTGGGAAATGCTGCCCTAGACGGAGGGGCGAGTGCGGGGGGTTCACGCTGACATTGCCGACTGAACACACAGGCCTTGACTCTTACTCTTTTCTCCGGTTTCGTTTTCTTTAAAGTCCAGTAATTTTACTAGAATGTCCTGGTGTTGGGCATTGTGGATCAACACCGTGGGAAGAGCAGGGAGTCTCATCTTCGCTGTGCCCCTCCCCACCTGTTGCTGCCCCGACAGCCCCGCTCCCACCACCGCGGCGGGCTCTCAGCTCAGCCGCTGCAGGCGCCCCGGCTCGGGAGGCTCCTCCCCCTGCACCCCGCCTGGCCGGCCCTTCTCGGCCTTAGGCTTTTAGCTCAGATGTGCCTCATTCAGAAGAGCCCCTGGACCCTGACTCCCACTCCAGACTGGGTCCCCCATTGGTGGTCTGCTTCTCCACCTCTTGTCTGCACCTTTCATGACATTCGTACAGTGTGTGATGGTCTGATCATCTGCTTGTTCTGTCTCCACTTGGGGACGGGCCATGCTTGCCTTGCTCTGTGCTGCGCCCTCAGCACGTCGTAAGGGCCTGGCTCATGGCTGGCCTTCACAGAAACCCCAGGAGCCAGTCGAAGCTGCAGACAGTGGCACCGTGAGTCGAGTGCTGTCTCCCGTGTGGCAGGAAGACGGGGACTGGATTGACGTCTGTCCTCGGCCCATGCCCTCACGTCCCTGGGCCCTCGTGTCCCCTCGTCCCTTTTCCTGGTGGACCCTGCTCACTGCTTGCGTCAGTTTTTCTATTGGGTTGTTTGCCTTCTTTGCTCTTTGTAACTGTTTCTTGGGAGATAGAAATACGAACGAAAGCTCACAGAGCACCGTGTGGTCGGCGGCATCTGTCAGCGCTGCTTCTTCACCCAGTAGCCCACAGCCTGGACCGCACCCCTCACTCCATGTTGCCGTCCTGCACGGGCTGTCCTGGGCGTGGGTGCACTTGTGCGGACCCTCAGCTTTCCCAGCGCTGCCCAGCCGTCTGCGCAGCGTGCCTGGGTCTCCAGCGCCTCTGAGGGTTTCCGCTGCTCTGCAGCCTTACTTTCACGCGGCTTTGCCCCGTCTTCGTCTTTGCCGATTGGGCAGCTGTCCCTGCACCTCCCTGGCCAGCAGGTGGCGGAGTCCAGCAGCCTTGCCTTCCTGTCGGCCGTGGGGGCTCGGTCAGGTCTCTTGTCCAGTTTTCTATCGATCTTTGTCTTCCTTATCAACTTGCTGGGATTCCCTTGTGCATTGAGACATGAATCCTCTGGTTGTGTGTTATATTTCTCTTGTCCACCTTGGTGGCCACTTTCCTGGCCTCCTCATGCGCTCCTGAGTCTCGGCAGAATCCTTTGCCACCTTCCTGTGGTTCCTGCTCTGCTTTCCTACTGGGTGTTCACGAAGGGCCTTTGCAGCATCTTATCAGAGGGGCAGTTTGTCTCACAGTTGGGTCTAGAATCATGTTTTCTCGGCTTGCACATCTCCTGTTGTGGCCAGGAGCCCACACTGGCTTTCTCACGGCCGCCACGGGGCAGAGCGTGGGCGTGACCGACGGGCTCCGGGCTGTCAGAATGACCCCGTCCCATGTGGAATAAAAGTGCCATCCCTGGGGCGCCTGGTGGGCTCAGTGAGTGCAGCATGCGGCTCTTGATCGCAGGGTTGTGGGTTCGAGCCCCACGTTGGCTGTAGAGGGGACTTAAAAATAAAATCTTTAAAAATATAAAGTGCTCTCCCCCCGTGTGCCTCGAAGGGTCCCTGTGCCATGGGCACTCTTGTCTCTGTCCTCATTCCTGTTGGTCTCAGGGCCACTTCCTGACAGCCGCTCTCGGTTCCCGCTTACCTGTCAGGAGACAAAGGCTGACCCTGCTGGTTCTCGGGTGGGAGGGGTCCTTAGTCCAGCAGCATCAGCACAGCCGGGAATGTGTGGAAAGTGCCCATGTAGACCTGCTAACAGGCCTGCCGGGACGGGGGTGCTGTTGGGGGCCCCACAAACCTGGCTCTGCCTGACTCAGGGCACTCCCTTACCTGCTGCCTTAAATTACCTATCATTCAGCTTCTTATTGGGCAAAATAATGTTATTTGGGAAAAAGGTCATTTGTCCCCAGGAGAAAAGTAGGTGGGCCTTGCTTAAGTGCCGTCCTCTCCCCCTGCTGCAGGCCAGGCTGTGGCCAGACCCTGGCGATGGCGCGTTGGGCCTCGTGGGGGTGGACGGACCAGCCAGCCTCGGTCATGGTGGGGAGACTGAACCATCTGTTCGTTTCTTGCAGCTTCTCAGATGGAAGTTAAGAAGCCCTTTATTCTGTCCTCCATGAGGCTTCCTCTTCTGGACACCAACAGCAAGGTAGATGGTGGGGTCAGCGCGAGCTCTGCTGGGAGCAGCCGCAGGAGGCATGGCCGGGTTGGGGCCGGAGGTCCTCCCTGACTCAGCCAGACCTGGACATCAGAGGGAGGGTGCAGGTGTGGGTGCTGCTGAGCCGTCAGCCAGGACGCCCACATCCTACTCCTTATACAGTTAACTGCGTATGAAGTGAGACAGGGGTCCCCGAGACCCCGTCGGGTCCGCTGACTCGCTCCGAGGGCTCCCAGAACTCACGAGAGCTGTCATGCTCACAGTTACGGTTTATCACAGGGAGAGGACCCAGACTGCCATCAGCCAGGGGAAGGGGTGCCCAGAGCAGGGCCCAGGAGGGTCCCTACTGCCCTCTCCCCGTGGAGTCGCGGGCCCCGAAGTG
>NW_027691457.1:0-358 GCF_054177405.1 Leptonychotes weddellii | reverse complement strand
GGGGCACCGGTTTCCGTCTCGGAGGCTGCAGTTCGCATGCGTGCGACCGTCATGCCGGTTTCTGTCCGGAGTGGGCGGGGGCGGGGGGGTTGCAGTTCGCGTGCGTGCGACCCCGCCGGTCTGGTTTTCCACCCCAGAGGCTGCCCTAAAGTTCTTTCCCAACGCTACCGGTCTGTGAGTCTGTGCCCCATCTACAGCGCATGAGGCTGTCACTCACCGGCGGTGTAGGATCCCCAGGTCCAGGCTTCTCCCGCCGCCATTTATCCTCTGATATCTGCCCGCAGGATCACGGCTCTCCCCTTCGTACCTCAAAACCAACTGCCTGCGATATTCTGTTTGTAGAGATCCAGATCTTCTT
>NW_027691456.1:0-358 GCF_054177405.1 Leptonychotes weddellii | reverse complement strand
ATTGACATGTTGATTGATATTTGCATGCTTTGGTATTAAATGCACTGTTTAGTACATTTAAGCCATTCTTTGTTTCCAATTAGCCTGACCTCTTTATTTCATAAGATAGATCAAGAACATATTAAAAAAAATCCGTAATATTGTTAAAATCATATCACGGAAGTTTTTACTAGTTAGATGACAGGGATGGTTTTCAAAGTTTTCAGAAATTATGTGAAAATTTCCTATGTACTGTTCACAAGCCTAGATATTATGAGCTCAAAATCAGTGTGAATTAATAAAGAGACTGTGGGCAAGTGTGTCAGTGTGTGGGGGTGTATGTGTGTTCACTGAGGTTACAATCTAATGGAATCATTTT
>NW_027691455.1:0-358 GCF_054177405.1 Leptonychotes weddellii | reverse complement strand
TTAAAGATTTTTTTTTTATTTATTTATTTGAGAGAGAGGATGAGAGGAGAGAGAGAGCACATGAGAGGGGGGAGGGTCAGAGGGAGAAGCAGACTCCCCGCCGAGCAGGGAGCCCGATGCGGGACTCGATCCAGGGACTCCAGGATCATGACCTGAGCTGAAGGCAGTCGCTTAACCAACTGAGCCACCCAGGCGCCCTTTTTCTGTTAATTTTTGAGAGGTCTTTGTCTATCCTCTGCAGTAGCAATATTTATTGAACATCTATTGTTTGTCTAGCGCCTTTGTGAGTAGTCTATTTTGCCAGCAAAAGATTTAACTTTTGTATGGTATCTTTAATTTACAGCATTGGATTTCTAGT
>NW_027691454.1:0-358 GCF_054177405.1 Leptonychotes weddellii | reverse complement strand
TTTTGTTTCTGTATAACATTGAATCTTTGTCTTAATTGAAAATAATTTACTTTTGCAAAGAAGTAAATGGCTGCACACTTTTTAGAAAGTAAACTGTGGAGCGCCTGGGTGGCTCAGTTGGTTAAGCAACTGCCTTCAGCTCAGGTCATGATCCTGGAGTCCCAGGATCGAGTCCCGCATCGGGCTCCCTGCTCAGCAGGGAGTCTGCTTCTCCCTCTCCCGCTCCCCCCTCTTGTGCTCTCTCTCTCTCAAATAAATAAATAAAATCTTAAAAAAAATAAAATAAAATTTAGAAAGTAAACTGTGATTTTAAGAAGCAAACTTTAGGGTCAACTGGCTGGCTCAGTCAAAGAGCACG
>NW_027691453.1:0-358 GCF_054177405.1 Leptonychotes weddellii | reverse complement strand
GTCCTTTCATCTTCACGTGAAGTTCACTTGTTCATTGACATAAACAAGAAATTAGGTCTCTAAAATAACATGGCAGTACATGATTGATTACAAGCTTATTGTCTAGGACCTACATTCTAGATGATCCAGAATATGTATATGCAGGTTTTTTAAGATTAGCATAAGAATTAAAATGCCATCTACCAGCTTGGTAACTCACCGCTCATATTCTTTGTTTCCTTAATTTTCCTTAATTTTAAAGTGGGGATGTGTTTGCACTGATACAATGCCTGGTATTTGATGAGCATTGGCCTGAAGTAGGAATAGGTAACCTACAAGCTGGTATTTCAGTCCACTTTCATGATTCTTAACTGTTTTT
>NW_027691452.1:0-358 GCF_054177405.1 Leptonychotes weddellii | reverse complement strand
TTGCTCCAGTGGCTAAGCGGGGGGTGGAACCCTCACGGGACAGTGTGGTCTCAGGAACCTCGGGGTCACAGGAAGACCGGGGTTGCCTGAGTGTGGCAGGGCTCCCAGGTATCGGAGCGGGGAAGCCGGCTGCAGAGACGGATCCGAGGCACGGGCTCTCAGCTCAGGGTTGCCATAGACCGTGATCCGCAGCACAGTCGGGCCACTGCTCCTCCAGCAGGGACCCAACAAGCGGCAGATCTGGGGAGACTCACCTTCTTCTCCCGGGACGACCGGAGTGGGATCGCACCGCAAGGATCTGCTGGGTTTGGAGACTCCACACAGGGTCAGGTGCCAGAGATAGAAACGCGCGGTCACA
>NW_027691451.1:0-358 GCF_054177405.1 Leptonychotes weddellii | reverse complement strand
TACAGTTAGGCTGGCAAAACTTTTTAAACATATTTGTTAAGTATTTTATAGAGATCTAGTGATTCTAATTTCCTTATGATTTAAGTCTATAGGTGTTCAGTGGCCTTTGACTGTATCTTAGATCAGAGTAATTGAAGTTCAAACAAGTGCGGACACGAAAAAAAAAAAAAAAAAACACCTGTCATCCTCACTGAACCCTCAATTTTTTTCATTATTTTGAAATAGAGCAATAAATTCAAGCGTGACCTTAGGTAATATTTAGTACAACTCACTCACTTTACAAATGAAAAGCAGAGCCCCACAGAAATTAAGTGATTCTTCTTAGGAAAAGGCTTGCAAGTAACCAATCTGGTTGTAG
>NW_027691450.1:0-358 GCF_054177405.1 Leptonychotes weddellii | reverse complement strand
TGTGTGCACGGGGCTTGGCGATGGGGCACGGCACGGTAGGACACTCCAGCATCACCGTAGCCGGGCGTGTGTCTCCACGGGCCTCGGGCCAGCCTGGACCTGCCCCTTGCCTCCCAAGGGCAGCGGCCAGCAGGCCTGGGCCAGCCGTGGATGGGAGGGCGCGGGCAAGGCCCCTGCTGTTCCCTTCATCCCCCCTCTCCTCCTGTCCACCCGTCCTTCCCGCCCGCATTCCTGAGGGTGCAGACGTTGGGTCTCTGTCCTTCCTCTGTCCTCCCTCCACCTGGAGAGCCTCCCCAGGTGACCTGGGGCCGGGGTCGCCTGGAGCCCAGCTCGCCGGCCACCTGGGTAGGAACTAACG
>NW_027691449.1:0-358 GCF_054177405.1 Leptonychotes weddellii | reverse complement strand
GCAATTGCTGGATCATATGGTAGCTCTATTTTCAACTTTTTGAGGAACCTCCATACTGTTTTCCAGAGTGGTTGCACCAGCTTTCATTCCCACCAACAGTGTAGGAGGGTTTCCCTTTCTCCGCATCCCCACCAACATCTGTCGTTTCCTGACTTGTTAATTTTAGCCATTCTGACTGGTGTGAGGTGGTATCTCATTGAGGTTTTGATTTGGATTTCCCTGATGCCGAGCAATGTTGAGCACTTTTTCATGTGTCTGTTGGCCATTTGGATGTCTTCTTTGGAAAAATGTCTGTTCATGTCTTCTGCCCATTTCTTGATTGGATTCTTTGTTCTTTGGGTGTTGAGTTTGATAAGTT
>NW_027691448.1:0-358 GCF_054177405.1 Leptonychotes weddellii | reverse complement strand
CTTTAGCAAGTGTTTCTCCCCTACTCGTAAACAGTATTTTAAGATGTTCACTTTGCTCTTCTTTTTGGTTACATAAAATTTAATAACCGGTATGTTGAAGTAGTGTCTAAAATAGAGTATCTAGTCTTTATTCACAGTACATTATATTGTGTAATGCACTGGACTAATTTTTGTTTACCATTCATGTAACAAAACCCAGCACATTATCTGCACTAAGCTCAAAGAATGTCGCATTTGCCTAGGCAGCTCTTTGATAAGGGTGATGGGAAACCGAATATGTACCTATGGACTGGTGGTAACAAGGGCTTTTACTGTTCTTTTCAGTGGAACCTTCTTGGTCAAATTGTAACTAGCTAGT
>NW_027691447.1:0-6859 GCF_054177405.1 Leptonychotes weddellii | reverse complement strand
AAAAAAAAAAATTAAAAATAGTATTTTCTCAAGTTAGGAAAACTACCAAGGATGGAAATGAGATTTTAACATCAGCTAGATCTGGCCCAAAACACTTCCTTTGATTCTAATTAGCTAAGAGAATGTACTTGCTGGCAGAATTCTGGATTCTGGAAATACCATGAGTTTTATTCAGAGACACAGTACATTTTCTGCTATATACTTTTTTCTCTTTCTCATTCTCCTTCTTCTTGGCAGGTAAAGTGTAACAAGCTATCTTTTATTCCCTTGAGAAAGGCTCCACTCTTAACTTTTTCTCAGATTTATTAGGTTAGATACATAGTTTACATTCTTTCTCTTGTCTTATCTATTTTCTTTTATGGCACATAAGTTGAATCCTATTGAAATCTAGGCCCTTTTGGATTATCATGGAATTAATTTTACCCTAACATACTTTTTTTTTTCTCCAAAGGAAATCAAACAATTTTTATAACTTGCCACTTTCTAAAGCTTATATAATATACACTCTAATTCTTGTTTAAGAAAATATTTAATACATTTGTTTTTCATTCCTTATGTTAAATTCTCTTAAAAACTACTGAACCAATCTTGAGAAAGAGAACATTAATATTTATACATGCATGTAAAGAAAAGTCTTTAAATTTTAGGAATACTTTAATTATCACTAGGAATTTGAAGACTGAACACTACATATTAACTTAGTCAACAACACAAGCAATACATTATCAGTTTCAGATTGAAGATGGAGTAGAGCATGCTTGGACTGAAAAATCTCTAAATAACATAGGATTGATTATTAGAAATTTCAGTCCACAAAGTAAAATTTCTATAATGTTTCCAGATAATTTTACCTGGTAAAATGGGAGTACATCCACTTTATTAACTTCATAGTATGTGGCTTCTAAAGGATTATTCAGACCAGTAAAGGGAATTTTATTTGATTTGTAATTAAAAAAGTGCTAGTGGTATTCCATTCTGATCATTTCCCCCAATCCTGATTAATGGATGTGCAGATAGGATTCTTTGTGTCTCAAGAATCCATGCTTGGAGGATGCAAAATCCAGGCATTACTTTATTTTTATTTTTTTTTTTCAGGCATTACTTTAATAGAATATGGCCCCTCTGCCTATGATCTAACTTGAAAACCTGTAAACTTCTGGTTGTACACAGACATTCTACTGTCAGTTTACCTGATTTCTTTCACTTCTTTGTGCCTATTGTATTCCGTTCACTTTGGATGGTCTTCTAATACTGTGATAGAACTTCACTACTATATGGGCCAAGGGCAGGCAGCCCTAAGATGGGCCACTTTGGCATGAACATTGTTTTGAGTTAAAAGCAGTAAAAACCCAGCAGATTCAGGAAAAGTTCTTTAGTTCCCCCTCAGCTGCCTGCTGTACCAGGAAGAGAGCTATTAGCGGAGATTCCTCTTTACCTAAGAAACAAATTAACGTAATAGGGCAACCTTTGTTTTCCAAACACTTCCTCTCACCTTTCTGTAAATGGTCTTTCTCCACTTCATTTTTTTAAAGATTTTATTTATTTATTTATTTATTTAGTTAGTTAGTTAGTTAGTTAGTTAGTTATTTAGAGAGCCCATGCTGGGGGGCAGGGAGGGAGAGAAAGAATCTCAAGCAGACTGCTCACTGAGCCTGAGGTGGGGCTCCATCCTACAACCCTGAGATCATGACCTGAGCCAAAATCAAGAGTCAGAGGCTTAACTGACTACGACACCCAGACGCCCCTATCTTTCTCCACTTTGTATCCTCAGACTTCTACCTCTCTCCTGTTACCTCACTGACTTTGGAATTTCATCTCTATATGGATAGCCCAATTTTCTCCTGTTAATCAGTCTCATGCCAATTTGATTCTTAGTCCAGCTAGAAGGACCTTGAAGGGAAGAGAAAATTCCTTTTTCCTGAAACTGCCCTGGAGCCTTAAATCTCTACTTGTGAAGATGTGAATTATATGTTCCAAGAAGCATGTGAGGTTCCTAGAAAAAGTGTTATGTCTGGCCCAAATGGAGCAGGGAATTAGTGTATAGAAGGTTAACCAAACACATGATGCAGAAAAAGGAGACAGAGGTCCTCTCTAATACAACACAAAATATTCGTTCTATGTCTTGTCATCCCTCTCAATCTACTAGACAAGTTCTTCAAGTATCTACATTTAACAAAATAAAATGTTCATTACTAATTAATTCTATTCAGTCTTGAACAGAATTATTGTTATTCTTATTTAAAGCAGGTTAAGAAAACACTATGAATATTCAAACATTTGCAAACTGTATCTCAAATGTAAAAACATTGGAATTAATTAGAACTCAAGCCTTTAGCCACTGCATATTTGATTATAATTTCTAAAGGTGACTATACAGGTTATTTCTTTTATACACACACACACAGACACACACACATATTAGAGCTCCATCCTCTAGAGTAGAATGAGAGAAAAGTAATTTTTCCCATAAAATATTTTTTACTATTGCCTATAAATCCAGGGAACAGAAAGAGTATGGAAGTAATCTATATGAAAAATCAGAGAAGATAATAATTAGAGATTGTAAATGATATTAACATGGTTGACTGTCAAACATATCCACTATATTTTCATCATTACAAGGTGCAGAACAAAAGTAGTGTTCATTGGAATGCCCAGGTGGCTTAGTTGGTTGAGCTTGGTTTCTGCTCAGCTCATGATCTCATTGGTTGTGAGACTGAGCCCTGCCTCTGCCTGGGCTCTGTGCTCAGTGGGGAGTCTGCTGGAAGATTCTCTCCCTTTGCCCCTCCCCCAACTTCTGAGCATGCATGCCCATGTGTGCGCTCTCCCTCTCTCTTTCTCTCAAAATAAATAAATAAATCTTTAGAAGAGAAAAAGTAGTGTTCATCAAGTCATGCTCTTTTTCTGATATTTGTAAAAGTGAAATACAAAATACCCACTGTATATCAATATAATATTTAAAGGCACCTTATTATCATTTAAATTAGGAAGTTTCCAACTGCATAAGTTTTAGAAGCAAGATAATTTGGTAAGAGGCAAATTCACCATGATGATTAATATAAATATTCATTTATTTCAGCCACTATTTGGAACTATAGACATTTTAGATGTTGCCAAATTACTCTCCATAAAGTTTTCAATAATTTGTCCACACACAGAATGAATATATGAGAGTTTCTTCATACACTTTGGATGGTCTTCTAATACTGTGATAGAACTTCACTACTATATGGGCCAAGGGCAGGCAGCCCTAAGATGGGCCACTTTGGCATGAACATTGTTTTGAGTTAAAAGCAATAAAAACCCAGCAGATTCAGGAAAAGTTCTTTAGTTCCCCCTCAGCTGCCTGCTGTACCAGGAAGACAGCTATTAACAGAGATTCCTCTTTACCTAAGAAACAAATTAACATAATAGGGCAGCCTTTGTTTTCCAAACACTTCCTCTCACCTTTCTTCATATACTAATCAATCCTTGATATTTCCTTTTTACAAAGGTAACTTTAAAAATACTTTCCAATAATACAAATGGAAAATTGTATTTTATGATTCATAGATGAGGTAAGCATTATTGCATGCATTTACTGGCTTTGATATCTATTTTTCTTTGATCTATCTGTTCTTATATTTTACACATCAGGATAATTTTTTAATCTAAATTTTATTTGCATATTAAGAACTCGGCTTTTTGGTTAACTTTATCAACATTATCCAGCTTATCTTTTTTTTTTTTTTGTCTAAATTTGTGGTATTATTCTGACATACTAACACTTATCTATTCATTTATTTATTCTTGAAGCAAAATAATAAATCCTATAACTGTTTTATTGAATGTCTGAAGTTGGTAGACACATCAGGAAACATCTATATAGTTCCCAACCACAATGCTCCAGGCCAGCCTGTAGCCTTCAATACCTTCTGAATTCTCAAATAGACCCCAGATGGTTTCCAAACTACAGGTATTGGAAACCTCACTTGAAGTGATTACTAAGCACAGTCTAATCAAAATTAACTTTTTCAATTGCATTCAATTTATTTTTCTACACACAGCTTTACCCACAATTCAGACAAGACCCATGTCCATTTGCTTGTTGAAGAAAAGTAAAGGGAAATAAGACCTTATCTTTCACCTTTCTTATTCCACAGCATCCCTTGTTTTGCTAGATGCTGCTTCTAACTCTTCTAGGGTTGAATTTTTGAAGGATGATGATGTGTTCTGCGTGGATGATACCCACACATCTGCACTCTTTCATTGCCAGCATAAACTCTGTCAGTGCACAGTAATGGTGGCCACTCACAGTTTACATTGACCAAGACCATCTTAAAATTTCACTCAATTTGACTAACCCTACCCACTCACCACCCCCACAACCTGATAGTATTAGAAGATGAGACTTTGGGGATGTAATTAAGATGAGGTTGAGGGTGGAGCTCTCATAAATAGGATCAGTATTCACATGAGTCAGCAGAGAGTTTGCTTCCTCTTTCTGCTCTCTGCCATATGAAGATGGATACAAGAGAAACCAGTCTGCAACTCAGAAGACAGCTCTCAACAGAACCTAAGTGTGCTTGCACTGGGTTCTTGCACTTCCAGCTTCCAGAACTATGAAAAATAAATTTCTGTTACTTTCAAGCCATACATTTATGGCTTTTTGTTATACGAGCCTGAACTAAGACACCCATCATTCCCTTCAAAGACACTGACTTACTCTCATCCTTCACTGGCATTTTTTTACATAGTGGCTGGGAGTGAATAATGGATTAAAAGTAGAGAAAAAAAATCTTAATTTTGTCTACTCCTCAGCAAGTTGCATATAGATTACCATATTTGTGCAGTATGTGAATTATATTCAGATACTGTCCTCTTTCTTTTTTTCATACTTCAACTCACTTTAATGTTAATCATAGTACATCAGAAACAAGATGGTATTAAAAAGGGCCAGAGAGAAAGAATCTCTTTTATAAAGAAACAACAATTAGATTGAGGGTAGATGTTTTCAAAACAATGGAATCCAGAAGACAGGAAAAGAACAGAGAACTGAGAGGAAATAACTCTTCAACCTAGAACTGTGTACCATCAAAACAATTTTTCAAGAAAAATGGTGCAAAAAGAACATTTATAGGCTAGCAAAAACTGAGAACATTTGCCATCAAGAAATCTGTACTAAAGACATTTGTAAAGGATGTTCTTTTTTTTTAATTTTTATTTTAATTCCAATTAGTTAACATACAGTGTTACGTTAGTTTCATGTGTACAATATAGTAATTCAACACTTCCATACATCATCTGGTGCTGATCACAGATATTGTTCTCTGTAATACTGTGTTTTCCTAGCCAAGTACATGAGTGACTTTAAATTTTGTAACTGTCTTATAGTAAAGGTTTAAACATTTTCATAAAATATTTGTATAATTTCACGAAGTTTATTCCTGGATGCTATATTTTTATTGATACCTTTAAGAATATTTACTATTTCTGATTTGCTAATTATATCCTATATAAAAACTTTAATTGCAGCTAATTTTCTCTCCTTTTTTTTTTTGCCTTTTCCAGATTTAATTTTATTTATTTTTTTGTTTTTTATTTTTTTAGATTTTATTTATTTATTTATTAGAGAGCAAGTGAGAGAGAAACAGCACAAGAGAGGAGAGGGTCAGAGGGAGAAGCAGGCTCCCTGCTGAGCCGGGAGCCCGATGTGGGACTCGATCCCAGGACTCTGGGATCATGACCTGAGCCGAAGGCAGTCGCTTAACCAACTGAGCCACCCAGGCGCCCTAATTTTCTCTCCTTTTGTCAGAATGCAATTGGAAACTGTTATCATTACTATTTTTATTTTAAAATTTATTTGATTTTGACCTTGGGGCCTAGCAGAGAGAAACAACATATTTCATGAGCTTTAAAAATAAAATTGCATTTCTTATTATTAAAGATAGATTTGATTTATATTTACTTGATCAATTTCAGTCATTTGATTTACCATGGGTTCAAAAAAATGGGTCAGACTAAGAATTTATTTCTTTAAATATTTCCATATGGTTTCTGGATGTTTACATTTCCATTTTTAAGTGTATAAATTATGTGACATAAGAGCTCTTTTACTCTTTGGATCATGCTCTTAGTTTAAACATTTCTGAAATACTTTCTCTTAGATGCATCTCTGGCATGAATATATATGGATGAGCTATGTTATTTAGCTAATCTTAAAGTCATCTTTTTTCTTTGCAAATTTAAATTTGTCCCATTTATATTGGTTAGAACAGCAAATATATTTAGTTTGAAACTTTTAGCATATTTTTATGTGAATTTCTATTTTAATGCTCTGGTGTTTTCTACTTCAAGGTCTATAAATTATTTTTTCTCTCTGTGTAATGTTTGTACTTAGTATTTAATAAACTTCAAAGTTTGTACAACAAATCCATAATGTGTAACATGCATCCATGTGTATTTTTGATTCTCAAATTGGGATTGGAACTATTGGCTTTTGATACAAATGACATGAAAATTGATAAACTTGTGCTTTTCCTTTTACATCTTGATTTAATTTTGTTTTTACTTTAATTTTCCTATCATTAATTTTAGGATGATAATTAACAAACATTCATAGGAAATCTAAACAAATTTTTAAAAACATTTTTTTTAGTTTATTATTGTTTTTCTTTTTTTTTTTTTTTTTTTTTAAAGATTTTATTTATTTATTCGACAGAGAAAGACACAGCGAGAGAGGGAACACAAACGGGGAGTGGGAGAGGGAGAAGCAGACTCCCCGCCGAGCAGGGAGCCCGATGCGGGACTCGATCCGGGGACTCCAGGATCATGACCTGAGCTGAAGGCAGTCGCTTAACCAACTGAGCCACCCAGGCGC
>NW_027691446.1:0-358 GCF_054177405.1 Leptonychotes weddellii | reverse complement strand
GGTTTAAAGAGGCCATGTGAGGCTCGCAGCACTCAGTCAGGTGAGTACATACAGAGCTTCGGTTTTTCAGACGGAAAAGGCAGACTTAAAACATGAAACTCGTTCAAAGGGGGGCAAAAAAAAAAAGCAATTATCTGAATTTTAGGGAAACCAAATAAAATACGTCAGCAGCAATATACCAATGCATTTAAATAAAATTTGTAGGCAAATTTCTCACTATTTTTACACAACTCATTTCTAGTCTATGTTCTCCCAGGCTTTGAAAGCATAATACAGAAGCACCTGGGTGGCTCAGTTGGTTAAACATCTGTCTTCAGCTCAGATCATGATCTCAGGGTCCTGGGATGGAGCCCAAATT
>NW_027691445.1:0-358 GCF_054177405.1 Leptonychotes weddellii | reverse complement strand
TTCTTTCCTTCCTTCCTTCCTCTTCTTCCTTTTCTTTTTCCTTTTCTCTCTCTCTCTTTTTTTAAAGATTTTTTTTTTAAGATTTTATTTATTTATTTGAGAGAGAGAATGAGATAGAGAGCATGAGAGGGGGGAGGGTCCCTGAGCAGGGAGCAATGCGGGACTCAATCCCGGGACTCCAGGATCATGACCTGAGCCGAAGGCAGTTGCTTAACCAACTGAGCCACCCAGGCGCCCTTTTTTTTTTTTTTTAAGATTTTATGTATTTATTTGAGACAGAGAGAGAATGCAAGAGAGAGAGCACGAGCAGTGGGGAGCGGCAGAGGGAGAGGGAGAAGCAGACTTCCCACTGAGCACT
>NW_027691444.1:0-358 GCF_054177405.1 Leptonychotes weddellii | reverse complement strand
GCATGACTCAACAATGGGGGGCCAGAAGGCCCCCATGCCTCACTCTCTCAGTGATCACCACTTTTCCCAGACCTGTCACAAGGAATAAAAAGTTTTGACTGCTAGGTCTAAACGTTCTTCCCTATTGATATGGTGCAGAAAGTGCGCATCTGGGGAGAGGACGCTCAGTCAGAATTCGGGACTCCAGCCCCAACCCTGCTCCTCATTCATGGTGTGGGGAAAGCAAAGCCACTCCACTTCCCTGGGAGTGAGTTTCTTTCCCTGAGAAATGAAGGAGTTGGTCTATATGAGCTATGTGATGTCTCATGGTTCTACATTTCTGAGATTCTCTGATCATCAGTATTTGAAAATTTTATTT
>NW_027691443.1:0-358 GCF_054177405.1 Leptonychotes weddellii | reverse complement strand
GTTAGTCCTGAAATGAGGATGCCCCGAGAGTGCAGAAGGGAGCTGGGTCTAGGATCACAGCGTTGGGAGAGGAGGTTACCGGAAGCTGTGACAGGGCGGAGCCTACGCAGCAGCTGAAGCTCTGTCCTTGGCCACTCTGCACTAAAGAGGACTCGGGTTCCCCAGAGGAAGAAGAAGGGAGAGAAAGTTAAACTAGATGACTTATGGCAGTGATTCTTAACCTCTGCATGTGATAGAAGATATGAAGAGGTTTCCTGGGAAAATGTACCTGGCCCCACATTTAGCTTCAGAGGGTTTGCAGAGCTCTAGAAGCTACTTAAGGATTTGATCGCTAGCCCAGGAGAATCTTTTTTTTTTT
>NW_027691442.1:0-358 GCF_054177405.1 Leptonychotes weddellii | reverse complement strand
GGGCTCCCTGCTCCGCAGGGAGCCTTCTTCTCCTTCTCTCGCTCCCCCTGCTTGTGTTCCCTCTCTCGCTGTGTCTCTCTCTGTCAAATAAATAAATAAAATCTTTAAAAAAATAAAAATAAATAAAAAATAAAATAAAATAAAATAAAATAAATGGGATTTTTTTTTTTTTTTTTTAATGAAAGCCTCTGAGAGGGTCCGCCCTGGGCCCCTGGTAAGGAGGTGTGGTGTTGAGTGGAAAGGAACATTCTCTACAGTTCTCCCCAGGATGCTAAGCCTTTGAATCAGTTGGAGACAGAAAGTGACAGCGATGTTCAAATTACTACTGTAATATAATTCATAATGGTATTCAAACACT
>NW_027691441.1:0-358 GCF_054177405.1 Leptonychotes weddellii | reverse complement strand
CTTCAAATGTGCTATGGGCGTGTAAAGCAAATATACATTCGTTCATTCATTCCACACCAACGAGCAGCTAACTGAGGAGTGCCTGCTCTGTATCAGGCAGGCAGTAAGTCGGGCACTAGGGCCGTGATGGGGACCATCCTAAGAGACCGGTGTGTGTATCCAGACCTGCAGCTGTACGCACACTGGCTTCATCTACAGCACCCTGACTCCAACCAAACACAACCAGCCGTGGGTGCTGGGGGTAGCTAGGCTTAGCAGGCTGCAAAGTTTCCCAGGTAACTGGTACCAGCAATTTGCTGGTGCAAGATTCTTAAAGTAGTCCCAACACCAACAGCAGGAGTCATCTGAGCTGCGTAGT
>NW_027691440.1:0-358 GCF_054177405.1 Leptonychotes weddellii | reverse complement strand
TTTCACATTCCAGAGAGGGAGCTGACTGCGTGAGCCTGATTGGCTCAAGTGTCCTCAGCAGGGCTGTGAGTGATGGGATGTTCTCCAAGAAGAGAGTGAGTCAGGCAGGCCCCCGGGAGGCCTTTGCCTTCAGTGCCAACAGGTATTGTCCCAAACGACATGATCTCGGTTATGGGGCTCCTTTGTGTCTGTGTGCCTCCGACATTATCACTTGTTCCAAGGGCCAACATCCTCTGCCAGTACAAGAGAGAGGGTAGAGTAATACTTCTCAGCAGTTGGGATTTGTACCCCCAGGAGACATTTGGCAGTGTTTGCAGCCACTTTGGGTTGTCTGGCCTTGGGTGTAGGTGGTCCTGGC
>NW_027691439.1:0-358 GCF_054177405.1 Leptonychotes weddellii | reverse complement strand
TTTTTTTTTTTTTAAAGATTTTATTTATTTGACAGAGAGAGACACAGCAAGAGAGGGAACACAAGCAGGGGGAGTGGGAGAGGGAGAAGCAGGCTTCCTGTCGAGCAGGGAGCCCGATGCGGGGCTCGATCCCAGGACCCTGCGATCATGACCTGAGCTGAAGGCAGACGCTTAACAACTGAGCCACCCAGGTGCCCCTGAACAGGACATTCTTGCTCCCCAGCAGGAGCATTGGCCATAATTTGACATAAATTCTAGATTTTAGGGGGAAAAAAATAGTTTCTAAAAGTTCAGAGAAAAGGTAGGTATGACCCCTTGGCAACATTCTAAAAGTTAAAATGGCTAAAAGAAGAAAGAA
>NW_027691438.1:0-358 GCF_054177405.1 Leptonychotes weddellii | reverse complement strand
TCTGTCTTCGGCTCAGGTCATGATCCCAGGGTCCTGGGATCGAGCCCCACATCGGGCTCCCTGCTCGGCGGGAAGCCTGCTTCTCCCTCTCCCATTCCCCCTGCTTGTGTTCCCTCTCTCGCTGTGTCTCTCTCTGTCAAATAAATAAATAAAATCTTTAAAAAAAAAAAGAAGTTAGGAGAAAAATTAAATGAATATCAGTGGAAAAATCCTTAATGAAATCTTGGCAAATTAAATTCAGAAATACATGTATATGTTTTGTGTATATTAAGGAGTCTCAAAAAAACCCTACTAGAACTAATAAATAAAATAAATGGCAGGACATAAATCAACATACAAAAATCAATTATATTGTTTA
>NW_027691437.1:0-6860 GCF_054177405.1 Leptonychotes weddellii | reverse complement strand
TGGGGTGGCTGGGTGATAGTCATTGGGGAGGGTATGTGCTATGGTGAGTGCTGTGAATTCTGTAAGACTGTTGAATCACAGACCTGTACCTCTGAAACAAATAATACATTAAATGTTAAAAAAAAAAAAAAAAGAAGAAGATAGCAGGAAGGGAAAAATGAAGGGGTGGAATTCGGAGGGGGAGACGAACCATGAGAGACTATGGACTCTGAGAAACAAACTGAGGGTTCTAGAGGGGAGAGGGGTGGGGGGATGGGTTAGCCTAGTGATGGGTATAAAAGAGGGCACATTCTGCATGGAGCACTGGGTGTTATACACAAACAATGAATCATGGAACACTACATCAAAAACTAATGATGTAATGTATGGGGATTAACATAACATAATAATAAAATAATCATGTAATTGTAATATAGGCATATTATAGTTTTGCATTTTTATAATAAAATCTTATATATTGGACTAAGTAAATAGAGCTATTCAAAGAACAATTGCCTAAATTAGTGGATATTATTAGGACAATAAAACTTATTATTCATGTGTTTAGTATACATAAGTGTTGTAAACTAGAGATTCAGTTCATGTTGATAATTAAATTAGTCACTGGGCAGTGATTTTACATTATAGTGTTTTGAATATTTATGTTGCTTTGTAGGTTATAAGCATTAAAAATGATAAAACATCTTGAGAATACATTCAGGTGAGTTTTTTTTTTCTTAAAGATTTTATTTATTTATTTGAGAGAGAGAATGAGAGAGAGTGAGAGAGCACATGAGAGGGGAGAGGGCCAGAGGGAGAAGCAGACTCCCCGCTGAGCAGGGAGCCCGATGCGGGACTCGATCCCGGGACTCCAGGATCATGACCTGAGCCAAAGGCAGTCGCTTAACCAACTGAGCCACCCAGGCGCCCCATTCAGGGGAGTTTTAATTTGATAATTGTAGCCATCTCTGATAGGAGTGGTCTAGAACCTAAAAGATCATGATGGGATTAGTTTTCCATGCAAATAAATTAATTCATCCCATAGTATATAGGTTTTTCTTAAAAAATTTTGAGCAGGAAGATGGTCATGATTAATTAAACTTTGTACTAGATAGAGCATGCAGGTAACAAGGATGATAATGAAGTAATGTACTGAAGACAAGGAATAGTAGTAAGACATTGCCATAGTCATGTCAAAAGCTGAAATCAAGAGAGAACTAAGAAGGTTATATGGGAAATAAACAAGAAAGTGGAGAGGGGGCCACGTTATTCTAAGAAGATCATTCACACAGACAGGTTGAGTCTCACTCACAAGATCAATCTAGGAGAAATTAAAGAGATGGGAACATGGTTTTCAGGGACTGACAAAAACAACAATAAGCAACAACAAGACAAAGCCAACCAACTTTTGGAAAACCACTGGAGAGTTTAAAAGTTGTCTTTAAAGAGTTTGTGTTGGGGGGCTATGGGGAAAGTAGGAGGCATGATTAGTAACTGGAGACATAGCAGAGACAGCAGTGAGAAGACCTGTTGAAGACATGTTTTTGAAATCCAGTCTTTGCCTGAGCTTACCCTCTCTCCTTCATAATCTGGAAATTCTGTGCAGGCATTAAATCGCCACAGCACAGGGCTCATTGCATTTGTTTCTCATCTCTGAGGGATCATTATCTTTTCTTGCCTGATGTTCAGTGCCTTAAAAACTATTTTTTCATCTATTTTGTCTGACATTTCAGTTGTTTCGAGCAAGTGGCTCTGTCTGAGTCCTGTAACTGCCTGGCATGGAAAAGCAGTCACATTGAATTTGATGGTTTATTTTCTATGGCAGGGGTAGGCACACTTTTTCTATAAAGGAACAGACAGTAAGTATTTCCATCTTTATGGGCTACACAATTCCTTTCACAGCCACTCAGCTCTGCCATAGTAGTGTAAAAACAGCCAAAGACAAAACGTAAATGACAGGCATGACACGATATGGTTTATGATGGGCCAGAATAACTCACTGAACCCTGTTTTATGACAACCACTAAAAGTTTGGAAACAATACATAACTTATAAACTAATAGAACTAAAATAACAAAATGAGAGAATAAATATAAAAATGCAATTCCAAAAGAAGCCAAACTTTGTTTTTTTTTTAAAAAAGGAAAATAAAAACATAAACAAAAGGACAGTTAGAAAGCAGATAAAAAGATAGATTTAAATCAAACATATCTGAAACGACATTAAGCATAAATGGACTAAATGATCTGTTTAAGAGACAATTGCTATCGTTTGGATTTAGAAAGCTAATTTCTCATTGTAAGTGATGCACAAAAGATATACAGAAATTTTACCTTTGAATAATGGGAAAAAGAAAGGCTTTGCAAAAGTGACAAAAGGAAAGGTGCTGTAACTATATTGCTATCAGACAACATAGCCTACTGTGGGTAATAACTAGAGTGACTCCATATTGACAAAAAGTTTACAATTTCTAGGAAAATACACACGCTTTAAATTTTCATACATCTAGTAATACGATCTCAAAATGTATGAAGCATATTTCAACAAAGCTATAAGGAGAAATAGATTCACAAAACAGGAGATTTTAACACTACTCTTAGCCCTCTGTAAAACAAGCAAGAAGAAAACAATTTAGCAAGCAATCTTAATCTTAATAATGAAAATAAATAAATGACTAGTATAAGAAACCATTTTGAGGAGTATTAGAAACCCACTAAATTTGAATGAAAGAAAAAAGAAAAACTACTATATAATTCCATTCATAAAAATTCCAATTGTAAAATAAAACCAGGCAAAATTAAATCAGAAATTTAAAAAAATCACAGGGGATTAGGGTGAAAGTCTGTATATTTGTTAATTTGAGCTTGGTGTGGGAACACTGTAGGTTTCTCCTGTCTGAACAGAAGTCCTCCTGGCACCCTAAAGAAGCATCCTATATTGACAGTGTCACACCCACCCTCAGTGCAGAGGGAAAAAATGCAGAGAAACATTTGGAGCCCTGATCATGTTAATCACAAAACAAAATTTTTAGGATCACAGATTGCCCTGTACCAGATCTGTACTAGCAATCTCCCAGTTGGCAGAGGCGCCCAAGTGGTAATTCGTAAATTTTATATGTGTGTTTTCCTGAGAAGCAGGGTTCTCTAAAGCATGGGATCAGAGGCGGTAGCCACCCTTGCCCAGAGCAAAGGACAGTATTATCCTAAGAATATTGAAGCAAAAGCAAATATGGAAAGGAAGGTAATTGAAGAGGCTCATGAGTCCTCTAGAATTAGTTGTATAGAAAATTGTTGGATATCTTAGATTGGAAAAAATGCAGATCTATAAACCATCCTTTTGTGGGGTTACTGAAGCTTCAGCATGCAGAAAAGTGTGATGAGGACAATGTATGGTGAATGGTCAGTAGAGCTGAAGACAGCTGTATGGGACACCAACATGGAAGGCAGAAAAAAACTCCTTAACTGTGATTGAGATATGTACACAAGAGATGCAAGAAGGGAATAAAGAGTGTCTGAAAAACTAAAATAAATATATGTAATAAGACTTTCTGTTCTGAAACTCAAAAGGACCAACAAACTCAATTGCTGTCAAGAGACCAAGATGAGGATTGCCAATTATTCCCCAGATATAGTACATAGTCACTAGTGAACTAAACGAGATCATTTACATGAAAACACTGAACTTATATCACAGGTTTTGGTGACCTGATGAGTAAATGAGATATGAGGAGCAGAGGTATTAGGTACAAAAGAGTATAAATACAAGAGATATATGTATGGGTGTTATGTGTATCCGTGTGTGTGTGTGTGTTTGTGTATGTTTCAGATGTAAGTGTAAGAATGAGGGCATTTTTAAGGTTAATGAGAACCAGATGAAAACTCTCAGTAAAATGTAAATCTCTGGAGGACAAAAGTTCTGTCTTCTTGATCAAAAGAAGCTAATGAAATAATCCTAACATGTGTCACTTAGTGAACCCTTTATTTAGATAGATGAAATGTCCTAGATTATACAATTATCTAAAATTCATTAAATCCAACATACTGCTGATTATTAGATGAACCATCATTTTATATATCACTAGGGAAAACAATACTGTCAAACTATTTCACAATGCTTTTGTAACACTTATACTTTTCATTAAATATTTTTTTTAAAGATTTTATTTATTTATTTGAGAGAGAGAGAATGAGAGAGAGCACATGAGAAGGGGGAAGGTCAGACGGAGAAGCAGACTCCCTGTCGAGCAGGGAACCCGATGCGGGACAAGATCCAGGGACTCCAGGATCATGACCTGAGCCGAAGGCAGTCGCTTAACCAACTGAGCCACCCAGGAGCCCCGATACTTTTCATTAAAATTTACTGAAAAACTGAGTCATTTAGAATAAACTTTTATCATATATCACTTGTGACTCTATGAAAACAAAAATACATGAAAATTAAACTGTTCAGAGTAGACCTCAAATATCCTTTATATTAATAACCATATCTTTCAAAACACTTTTCAATTCAGAGTTTTTAAAATCTGTGTCTTATCATATGGCATCATTTGCTGTGCCTTCTGGGGATAGCCAGCACAGTGTTTCTCAACGAGCTCTCCATTATTCTGCACCAGACCTGCCTATAAGCCATTTACACAAATTATAATGTACACTGCAGGAGCTGACAACTTCCTTGGTGATAGCAATTGTCAGCTACATCTTAAATTGAGAGCCATATAAAAAAGGCGATTCTTAGAATTGATGAAATGCACTAGGAAAAACAAAGCTGGGATCTAAATCAAGTTGTCCTTATTTTCCATGCAGTGCTCTTCTAAAACAGTCCATACCTGACATTTTTGGAATCATTCTTGCTTTTCACATTTGGGAAATAGATTATTTTTTAATAAAGAAAAATTATGCATTCATAAATGAAATACTATACAACCTTTAAAGTGATGTGGTAAAAGGACACATTAAGACTTGGAAATATATTTATGATAGCTATAAATATATGAATATATACAAATATGTATGTAAGTGTATATATATATATATACACACCATACTTAAATCTATATCCACATATAATATCCTATTCATATATATATGAAATAACCATAAAGGTATATACCAAAATTTTAACAATGTTATCTCTGATATAGGACCATGGGTAACTGCTTTTTGTATTTTCTTCATATATTTGTATTTCCAGTTTTATACAGTTTATCTGTATTACTCTTACCAAATAAAAATAAACAGATTCTAAAACATTCTCACTACAGAATTTCCATAATTTTTGGTACAGTTTCTAATAATTTTAAACTTCAGATTAAATTTGAATTAAATATTATGTGGCAATATATTATAAATATTGAAGTTTGCACTTTTTATACCAGAAATTTATGGCAAATTTCCATATTCTTTTCTATAATTTTATAATAGTGAAATGACTTATCATAAAAACTTTATTGGATTATCTTCTTCTTTGAAACAAGTACATAGTCAAAACCTGCCAGGGGAGGTTACACAACACATAGTTCACTTAGTTGTAACTTTTTGATTGCTAATTTACATTTATAATTTTTCATTAAATAACTCAAAGTATAGAGTAGTAGTTACATAATGCAAATAACTGCAAGGACATATTAACCATTGTTATTCATTTGCACTTCATGCTATAATATTAAAAATAGATGGGACTGAAAGTGTATATATACATTTTTCAGTCTTTATTAATATACACTTGGTATATACTGAACATAAAATTTTCATTTGTATGAGTCTTTGCACATATATTTTTAAGTTATCTGTTTTTTTCCAAACTTAAAAGAAAGCTACATAAATTATTTACTTTTGTCTTTTCTGTCAATTCCTTTTCCCTCCTCTTTATGGCAACAGATCCAACTCGTCAAATCTATTTAAAATTTACTTACTTGTTTTAAGCTTTCTATCCTCTGAAGACAGAATTTCTAAAAACCATCAAATTCAGTGGCAGACTAGCTAAACTTTTTTTCAGTAGAGTAAATATTTCAAAATCTTAAAAATGAAATAAGCTTTTTTAGAACACTAAAAGAATATATGAACATGCCTTCTCTGTCAGATCAAAGCCAATTTTTTTTGCCCAGAATTATTTATAAACTTGCAATGCATATGCAGCTATAGGAGAGGAAGATGCTCAACTTTGTGTATCCATCTTGATTATTTTTCCTTTTTTGGGGGGGGGGGGCAGAGGGAGGGGGGAGAAAGAATCTTAAGCAAGCTTCACGCCCAGTGTAGAGCTGGACATGGGGCTCGATTTCACGACCCTGAGATCATGATCTGAGCTGAAATCAAGAGTCAGAAGCCCTCCATCCAGGCCCCCCTCCATCCTGATTTTTTTTAAGTATCTTAACAGGAGAAATATCACTTCTCTGCAAGTATTACTTTTTCACTCTTCTAATTAGTTCAGCATACTGGTGAATGGGTAAATGTTTTACTATGGATAATTTTAAAAATATAAAAATTTAAAGAAAATTTTTTTAATTTTAAAAAATATCTGTTTAGATGATTTCTTATGTTATAATAACAGTTGTTAATCATATTTTACCACCATTGTCAAAAACAATATCAAGAAATATATCTCTTTTAATAAAGAAGCTGAGAAAAAGAGAGATAAACAACTACTGGATCACGAGGGCAGAATTCGAGAGATAAGCGATACCATAAGACGAAACAACATTAGAATAATTGGGATCCCAGAAGAAGAAGAAAGAGAGAGAGGGGCAGAAGGTATAATGGAGCAAATTATTGCAGAGAACTTCCCTAATTTGGGGAAAGAAACAGGCATGAAAATCCAGGAAGCACAGAGAACCCCTCTCAAAATCAATAAAAATAGGTCAACTCCCCGACATCTAATAGTAAAAC
>NW_027691436.1:0-358 GCF_054177405.1 Leptonychotes weddellii | reverse complement strand
GGGCCACTGCTCTTCCAGCAGGGACCCAACAAGCGGCAGATCTGGAGAGACTCCCCTTCCTCCCCCAGGAGGAGTGACGCGGAAGCACACCACAGGGATCTGCTGGGTGTGGGGTAGTGTGCCAGAGATAGAAATGCTCGGTCACAGGCTGGTGAGCATAGAGTGTGGCCGGAGACTGAGGAGATGGGAGTGATTGACTACTTTTCTCTGGGGGCTCACTGAGGAGTGGGGTCTGAGTTCTCAGCTCCTCTGGGGTGGAGATTGGGAGGCCACCATTTCACTCTTGTCCTCCAAAGATGTACGGAAAGCTTGCAGGGAACAAAAGTTCCCCAGAGCAAAACCAAGCAGATAACTTAAT
>NW_027691435.1:0-358 GCF_054177405.1 Leptonychotes weddellii | reverse complement strand
TTACCCCATCCTGGCTGGAAATGGAAGTCTATGCTTGAAAATTGTTTCCTCTTTTATTTTTAGTAGTTTGACTATTATGTGACTATGTGTGGTTTTCTTCATATTTATCCTGCTTAGGGTTCACTATAAGTTGATGTCCATTCTCCATTTTTCAAAATTCTTTTTTTTTTTTTTTTTTTTAAAGGTTTTATTTATTTATTTTTTAAGGTTTTATTTATTTACATTTTTCAAAATTCTTAACCTTCGTCTCTTCACACATTGCTTCTACCTCATTTTCTCTCTCCTCTTATTCTGGGATCTCAACTATGTGCATGTTTGACTTTTTCACCATGTTCCACCATTTTCCTTATCTGTATTT
>NW_027691434.1:0-358 GCF_054177405.1 Leptonychotes weddellii | reverse complement strand
GACTGCCTTCGGCTCAGGTCATGATCCTGGAGTCCCGGGATCGAGTCCCGCATCAGGCTCCCTGCTCGGCGGGGAGTCTGCTTCTCCCTCTGACCCTCCTCCCTCTCATGCTCTCTGTCTCTCATTCTCTCTCTCTCAAATAAATAAATAAAATCTTTAAAAAAAAAAAAAAAGAATACAGTTCTTATCATTCTCGTAACTGAACTCGCAACTTCACAGCCGTCACGGCCTCACCACTGCTCTTACCTTAATATGTGACGCGTTGATGTAGCCCGTGTTGTTTTCTTTCGTTGGGACCAGCTCCACTCTGGCGTCGTCATAGGGAAGGACATCTTGGAATCGATTTCTTTCTGCGTTT
>NW_027691433.1:0-358 GCF_054177405.1 Leptonychotes weddellii | reverse complement strand
TATCTCGAAGTCTCTGTGTGGTTTTGAGTATGTAAACTTACTGATATTGGCGATATTCTCCATGGGAAATTGGTAAAGCCCATTGGTGAACTGTGAAAGACATGGGCTACAGTTTGGATGACAGGACAATAGAGAGAAATAGCTAGAACCCGTTTTTTTTTTTTTTAAATTGCATTTTTATGTTTATTCTTAGTTGATTTTGGAGATCACAGTCCTGTGGTTGTGGGAAGCCCTCCGTGCCCCCTGCCATATCCTGGCCCTTTACCAAAAGTCTGCAAATGTTCCAGTTTGCACAGATGGATTGGTTTCACTTGGGGTGATAGCATGGGAGCATCCATACATTCTCAGAGACACAATT
>NW_027691432.1:0-358 GCF_054177405.1 Leptonychotes weddellii | reverse complement strand
AGTCCTATCACAGGCCTTGCATTAAAAACACGGTACACACATCGTCATACTCAGAGAAATTCTTATGCTCAAGCAGAGCAAATCCAGTAGATTTATGTAGCCCTTCCCTGGCCTGCATGGAGCAATGGTACATTTTCTCGTTTCCATAAAGAATTTTTCAAAAGCACCAAATACTGATAATTTTTGCTTTTTTTTTTTTTCTTTTCTCTTCCTCTTTTTTCTAGGATTATGACAGTTTTTTTGAAGCAAAGGAAAGCAACACAGTCTATTCATTCTTAGGCCTGAAACCACGGTTGGCATCAAAGGTAGGTAAATCTTTTCTTTTTTTAAAATTCATCTTTCTTTTTTTTTTTTTTTT
>NW_027691431.1:0-358 GCF_054177405.1 Leptonychotes weddellii | reverse complement strand
TTTTTTTATTATGTTATGTTAATCACCATACATTACATCATTAGTTTTTGATGTAGTGTTCCATGATTCATTGTTTGTGTATAACACCCAGTCCTCCATTCAGTTCGTGCCCTCTTTAATATCCATCACCAGGCTAACCCATCCCCCATCCCTCTCCCTTCTAGAACCCTCAGTTTGTTTCTCAGAGCCCATAGTCTCTCATAGTTCGTCTCCCCCTCTGATTCCCCCCCTGCATTTTTCCCTTCCTGCTATCTTCTTTTTTTTTTTTTTTAACATATGATGTATTATTTGTTTCAGAGGTACAGGTCTGTGATTCAAAAGTCTTACACAATTCACAGCGCTCACCATAGCACATACC
>NW_027691430.1:0-358 GCF_054177405.1 Leptonychotes weddellii | reverse complement strand
CTTCCATTCTATTGATCTATATGCCTATTTTTGTGCCAGTACCATACTGTTCTGATTTCTACAGCTTTGTAGTATATCTTGCAATCTAGGATTGTGATACCTCAAGTTTTGTTCTTTTTCAAGGTTGCTTTGGCTATTTGGAGTCTTTTGTGTCATACAAATTTTAGGATTATTTGTCCTGGTCCTGTAAAAATTGCTACTGGTATTTTGATAGGGATTGCACTAAATGTATAGATTGCTGGGGCCCTCGGTGGCTCAGTCTGTTAGGCGGCTGACTCTTGATTTTGGCTCAGGTCATGATGTGGTTGTGAGATCGAGCTGAGCCCCATGTCAAGGTCCACACTCAGCGTGGAGTCTG
>NW_027691429.1:0-358 GCF_054177405.1 Leptonychotes weddellii | reverse complement strand
CCATTTCAGACATTTGATTTCAAGCAGAAAATAATTATTCTGCCTCTACCTCGCTCGCTGCCTGTTGCCAGGTGCCGAAAGGTACAAAACCCAAGGAAGACATGGCCCCAGACACGAGGCACGACGAAACCATTGCTAATTAGAGCTGTAGTCGGTACCCAGAGGGCAGAGCAAAAGCCTCCAGAAGAACATGGAGATCAGCTTACCTTGTAAAATGTACATGATTTAATTTTGCCCCTTTCCACCAACACGGCTAATCCTTTCACCTCTACACTTAATCCCACCGCTCGGGGGCCCCTTGCATGACCTGTCGCTGCTCTTCAAACTCGGCTCCCATAGCCCTCCTCCCTCCAAATGT
>NW_027691428.1:0-358 GCF_054177405.1 Leptonychotes weddellii | reverse complement strand
TTTCAAAGAACATATTGCATCTCCCCAAACCACCTTAAAGCAAAGAAATATGATATTACTTGCCTTAAATACATGACTTTAGAATTTTTTTTTTGAAAAATGGTGTCATTCATACAGTCATTGACCATTAACTGACCACCTTCTAAATACCAGAAATTGGGCGGAGCAAGATGGCGGAGGAGTAGGAGACCTGGATTTCCTCTCCTCTCAGGAATTCAGCTGGATAGGGATCAAACCATTCTGAACACCTACAAACTCAACAGGAGATCGAAGAAAAGAAGAGCAACAACTCTCTCATCAGAAAAGCGACCACTTTCTGGAAGGTAGGACGTGCGGAGAAGTGAATCCGAGGCGATAT
>NW_027691427.1:0-358 GCF_054177405.1 Leptonychotes weddellii | reverse complement strand
CCAGAAAGTGGTCGCTTTTCTGATGAGAGAGTTGTTGCTCTTCTTTTCTTCAATCTCCTCTTGAGTTTGTAGGTGTTCAGAATGCTTTTGATCCCTATCCAGCTGAATTCCTGAGAGGAGACGAAATCCAGGTCTCCTACTCCTCCGCCATCTTGCTCCGCCCCCTCATATATGTTCTTTATTGATCATTCACAGAACTTCAGGTTTTCTAGCTCGATTGAGAGCTGAATTATTTGCCCATCCCTAGTGACTGACAACAGGTAATGGAAAGGCTTTTACCATGATATAACAGCACAGAATATTTCCTAATTTACTACTGTCGTTCTCATCAAAAGTACCCCAGCAAAAAACACTGGAT
>NW_027691426.1:0-6860 GCF_054177405.1 Leptonychotes weddellii | reverse complement strand
AAGATTTTATTTATTTATTTGACAGAGAGAGACACAGCGAGAGAGGGAACACAAGCAAGGGGAGTGGGAGAAGGAGAAGCAGGCTTCCTGCGGAGCAGGGAGCCCGATGTGGGGCTTGATCCCAGGACTCTGGGATCATGACCTGAGCTGAAGGCAGACGCTTAACGACTGAGCCACCCAGGCGCCCCTCCAACCCAACTCTAATGCCCTGTATAATCTTCTAAACTCAGGATCTCTACAAAGGACATTTCAGTTCTCCTGTATCCCTGATTGATAGACATAAATTACCAATTTAATAAAATTTATCAAATTCTCATATAGGCAATGGAATTTTGCAACCTAAAGAATTTGATTTCTTAATATATGGGTAATATTTGAAAATATTTTAAAGTGTAATAATTGGATCAAGTTTGTCCAGGACATTCTGTTTCTCCTAGAAGTAAAAGTCTAATATAGAAAAATTAGTATCATGCATATTTTGGAAAATCTTTCATATGTCAGGCTGTATAGAGTTTAATAGAAAAGCATATTAACTAGAAATTTCAAAATAAGCTGGTGTCCAGAGGAAACAATCATTTCTTTGATTATGTTTACAGTTTATTAAGGGTCAATATCACCCCTTAATCCCTCACTCTTGCCACCTCTCTCTCTGTCTCTTTCTGTCTCTCAGTCTGTCTCTCTCTCTACACACACACACACACACACACACATACACACACACACTTCTATTATTTATATGTACTTTGATGGGGTATAATAGAAACCAACTTTAAGTCTATGAAAGAGATCTATCAAAAGGAAACTAGGTATCACACAAAACTAAGAAGTTGAACAGCTAAGCTCATAGAAACCTCAAGAGCAGGAATTCATAGACTTTATTTCTGGAGCCCTGAATTTAAAAGACCCAGTTACTAATAACCTTAGCTTCTCTATCTCACAATTCAAAACTCTAAATGAGAGATAAATATAAATATGTATATGTGTGTGTATATATATCATCTGTTCACATACAAAGAGAGAGAGAGGATATAGAGAAAGAATGAGAATGAATGAATCTAATTGGTCCTTCTTGGATCAGCTAGTTACCAATAAACCAATTATCTCTGATTGGAGGAAGGACCAAGTCGCACTCCATACACAATTTCTAGAGGCCCACACCAGTGAATCTATTGAGAGAGTAAATTGGCTGAGAAAGAGTCTCCTGTATATATATGTATATGTGTATAATAGGGTAGCTAACCAGATCAGGAGGGACTTACCTCAGATGTGGTGGACACTAATTTTTCCCATTGGTTGCTTTCAATTTGTCCTGTATTGCGTATTCCTATTATTGGTAGGGTTATCATCCCTGACGATTCAAAAAAGGAAGCAGTAACCAAACAGATAACTGATCCCATAAAAAAGAAAGGTTAGGGCAAATCTCCACACCTGGAATTGATAAGCACTGGGTTTTCAAGGTCTTCCAGGAGCTGAACTCTGGCAGGTACTACCTGTCTAAGAGGAATACTAGCTACCATATATTCTTGCTAATTTCACATAGGGTAACTTTGCTCTAGTTTTTCTTTTTTAGTTTTTGGGATCCATTTCTGCAAAAGGATTGGGCAACAATGGGTGTAGAACATCTCCCTTGGATTTGTATCAGAGAAATGCTACCCCTTGATATTAGTCATCTCATTTTGAATGTCCTTGAATTAATTCCAGCAATAATCATCATATGTATCTATTTTTAGCAAATTGGCACTTTCTGAAATATTGAGCTGTTATCTCCATATGCACCAGTTTGCTCTAAATGTAGAATTTTGGTAATTAGCCTTACATCCATTATTTATAATCCCAGTTCCAATAACTATTCAGAAAATGTTATTTTTAAATGAAAATTTGAAAGACCCTAATATCTTCCCATTAACAACTATATAAAAGAACTAGATAAGGAGAGTAAAAAATAAATTAATTAAATGATCTCCAAAGGTTAAGCAAAAATTGGCTGCTTCAGAATCTAAATCTAAATGACTTCAGAATCCCTTAGCACAACTAGCCAAGGAACTGGCATAGACCAGGGGCTGTTAGAATGCAAATCCTCTTCCCACTCTTACTTTATTTTGGTTCAGAAACCAACTTACCTGCTTGGGGTATAAGATGAGAAGTAAAATCTCCTAATTACCAAACTAGATCCTTAACAGCTATTCCAAAGATGCCTTCCACAGTTCCAACTAAACTCCAGTAGAGGCAATTGTCTCCATTATTTACCTCCCCACCCCACCAATTAAACCAGAATTTCTTTAAAAAGAAAATTCTCAATTTCTAATACTTAACTTGCAGTTAAATTTCTAGGTATATGTCCTATTGAGGGCAGCTCGATTTGGCTATCCAGACTCTTACATATAGGGCTCTGGGGGGGGGAAGAGCAATAGGTATTGGGTATGATTTGGTGGACATTGCATTGGAAGGTCCTTTCTCTTTAAATCACTTTTAAAAAGGTGTTATTTTATTTGAGAGATGTAAATTAATAGTGAGACTTTATAAGTGGCCCATCATCGACTTACTCCATTTCATCTTTACCTAGGCATTTGAAGAATTTTTCTTCCAAAGTTTTATTGGATTAATGTTTCTAAAAACTTCTGAGATTTTCAAAAGGAGGGAGAGCATGATATCATCTCATTTAAAAAAACATTCGCTTTTTCTTTACTCAGATTGACGTGGGGGTTTGGTTTATTCAAATGTATTTTGTTCTGAAGAGTATCTTTTGCAATCTTCCCTTAACCTTGCATCTCAAGGACTTGTTTACTCAGATCACCTGGGAAAGCTACTCTGGAGAAATCAGGTTGGTATTTAGTATTCATTTGAATAAGTCTTTCATGCTAATATAAATTCAATGTTCCTCATGGCTTTGATTGCCTTTGATTGAAAGACACTGGGGTGATAGCTTTTGATAACTCAGCCAGATTTGTGCTCCATACTGAGAGTTGTATAGAAAACATGAAGACCTTGTTTCTTGTATATTTTTTCTTCCATCTTGAACTTCATACCTTACATCTCTGGGGTGAAACCACTATAGAGGAGGAAATGAAGATTACTATAATTGAAAAGGGAGGAGGAGCTATAAAACAGAATTACTCAGTTTGGAATTGGGCCATAACCCTCTAGTAAAAACTGTCATGGGAAATTTAATGACCACAGATGGCTCCGACTTCACTTCTGAACATCAGCTGGAAGATGCAATAAGCCCACAATAAGCCCAAGAACAGGCGTATTCAGGAAAGAATCCAAGAAGTTTGGGCATTAGTTTACTTATGTATATTCAAGCATACTCAGGACCAAATTCAGGTTTATCCTCACTTAAGCGGGAAGAAACTATTGATTCTTTTCTTTTCCTTTTTTTTTTTTTAACATTTTATTTATTTATTTGAGAAAGAGAAAGAGAACAAGAGAGAGCCAGAGCATACGCAGGGGGAGGAGCAGAGGGAGAGAGAGAAGGAGGCTCTCCGCTGAGCAGGGAGCCTGATGTGGGGCTCGATCCCAGGACCCTGGGATCATGACCTGAACCTAAGGCAGACGCTTAACCAACTGAGGCATCCAGGCACCGGAAACTATTGATTCTTGACTTAGAAAAGAAATGCCAATTTTGTCATCACAGGTATTGCCCTATTTTACACAAGACTGTATCTTTCAATACTTAATGGGTTTTTCTGCAGGCCTCTCCAATTCTACGTTATCGTTCTAGTGACATTGGAACTGATTGGCTCATGAACAAACTGAAATTTATTTTATTAAATATATTTTATCAATATTGTTACTTTGAACTTGGGTATACTGTAAAAATCTATCCATAAAGAATCAAACTATAAGAACCATAGGAAAACCAACAGAAAATTTAATTTTCCCATAATCCAAGATTTTCAGATACTAGAAATATATATTTTTTCTTTTTATTCTTTGTTGGTGCCTCAGAAAGTCTCATGTTAAACTAATTATCTTCTCCCTACGTTAGAACCCTGACTCCTCTACTCTTGATAATATCTTTGAGAGATAACAGCACATTCCCAATTTCCCAGCTCATAACCTGGGAATAACTGATTATTCATCCTTCTCTCACAAAAGCCATAATATCAGTTAGCAAATTCTACTTGTGGTATCTTTCACATCTGTCCTTTCCTTCTTCTGCCAGCCTTTTTCAACCAGCAATCTAAAAGACAACCAAGCCTTAAGGCCTATGAATGTACATAATGAATTAACCTCTTTCCTATGTGTCTAGACTGGTACTAGGAAAACACCATCCTTGTGAGAATGGAGAAGATCATCACTCAAGTCATTTATTTATGTTCTGTGGTTCAGATGAGAAGCTCCAGGTGAGAAAGGCTGGATAGTCACCAAAATTCCTTGCTTTTGGCATTGGCTTTGCACACTGCCTTTTGGTTAATCTTACATTTCACTCCACTTTTTCTCAAAATGTCAATGGTATTTCTTTGTTTACAGGGTTAATTCCAATTTATTTGTTTATGATTGTTTTTAAGGGCTCCTCAGAATCTTGCCCTGCCTTCTACTGGTTCCGTCATTGACTGGGCTTGTGAATTTATTTGTTTGTTTGTTTGTTTGTTTGTTTATTTATTTGACAGAGAGAGACACAGCGAGAGAGGGAACACAAGCAGGGGGAGTGGGAGAGGGAGAAGCAGGCTCTCCGCTGAGCAGGGAGCCCAATGTGGGGCTCGATTCCAGGACCCTGGGATCATGACCTGAGCCGAAGGCAGACACTTAACGACTGAGCCACCCAGGTGCCCCTAGGCTTGTGAATTTAAACAAATTTAATCTCTTTGGGTTGTCATCTCCTTTAAATTAGACTAAGTTGTGTCTAAGGCCTTCCAGCTTACAAAATAACATGTTCTGTAGCTAAGCTCCTCCTCCACTTCGGCATCCTGTCCCAGCTAGACTTAATATGAATTTAAGTATTAAATGTACTTTTGTTCATTGTCATTTCCACTACTTGCTAAGTCCCCTTTCTGCCTACTTCAATCTTACCCAACCTAAGTCCTGAATCAAGAGTTATCTCATGTTGAAGGCCTTTCTGACTACCACAGTTCTCCGTGATTTCTTCCCCTCTTAGATCTTCAGTAGCATATACTACCTGTCCCATTTCTTCAGCATACATTAAACAGAGCCTTACTTAATTGGCTGTATGTATTTATATGTACCTGATTTCTCCCATCTAGTTACAAACTCTTTGAAGGTAAGTTATCAAGTTCAGTATCTGGTTCAAGAAACACATATTGATTGATATCTTGATATCTACTCTTCAGTAGCTCTGCATTAGACTCCAAGGCAGTATACAATACAAACAGAAGTCTCAGTAAACTCTGGGAAAGACAAGTGGAGCTATCTTGCATGATCTCGCTAGGACATCTGAAACCATGAAACATGTTTTCTCTCTTGAATATCTTTACTTTCTTGGCTTCCATAATGCCTATTTTAGCTCCTTTTTCTCTCTTGCATCTTTGGTTGCATATTTTTATTTCTGCCCCCCTCCCTTGGCTCCTCTTTCTCTATTAACTGAAAAGTTGGTGTTACCCAGGCTTTTGACCTTTTTCTTGAATGTTCTTCCTCAATAGAAGCATCATGAGTAATCTAATTCATGCCCACAACTCCTACATGGACAAGTGGGTCTCAAATTCTCTAGGCTCTCCAGTCAAACCTACCCTTGTGCGGTCTACCTCGCTTTATATCTAACTGTCCCCTGGAAATCTTTTTCTGACTGCCAACAGGATCCCCAGTCTCAACATACCTTAAAGATCAGTCATCATTTCTTGTCCCCAAATCTCTTCTCCTTTCTCATCCAGTCATTTAAATGGAAATGGAATCCTGATTCATTCCTCCCATCTCTATTTGATCATTAGATGCCACTCTTTTTCCCAGTTTCTATAAGTAAAAAGCCCCTTTCATTCTTCCCTTCCCTCACTCTCTACCTCAAAAATATGTCTTGGCTCTGTCCACTTTTCTCCATCTCCTCTATCATTGCTAACCCCCTCATCTCTCATGGAGACAAATGCAATAGGTTTGGGCTCCTGGGTGGCTTGGCTGGGCATCTGCCTTCAGCTTGGGCCATGATCCTGGGGTCCTAGAATTGAGTCCTGCATCTGGCTCCCTGCTCAGCAGGGAGTCTGCTTCTCCCTCTGCCCATACCCCCGACTCAGGCACGTGTGGGCATACGCTCTCTCTCTCTTGCAAAAATAAATAAATAAAACCTTTAAAACAAACAAACAAAAAACTCAAATGCAATAGCTTTCCCTTCTAATCTCTTTCCTTTTAACCTCAATCCCTTACAACTGTTCTCTCCTCAGTAGCCAGAGTTGTCCTTTATAAAGTGTCTATCAGATCATGTGACTCTCTCACTTAAAAACTTTTGATAGCTTTTGGAGTGCCTGGGTGACTCAGTCGGTTTAGTGTCTGACTCTTGATTTCTGCTCAGGTTATGATCTCAGGGTCTTGAGATCAAGCCAGGATCAGGCTCCGTGCTGGGTGGGGAGCCTGCTTAAGATTCTCTCTTTTCGGGGCACCTGGGTAGCTCAGTCGGTTAAGTGGCTGCCTTCTGCTTGGGTCCTGATCCCAGGGAACTGGGATGGAGCCCCACATTGGACTCTTTGCTCAGTGGGGAGCCTGCTCTGCCTGCTGCCCCCCCTGCTTGTGCTTGCTCTCCCCCTCCCTTTCTGTGTCAAATAAATAAATAAAATCTTTAAAAAAAAAAAAAAAGGTTCTCTCTCTTCCTCTCCCTCTGCCCTACCCCCATCACACTCTCTCCAAAAAAAAAAACCCCACTTTTTTTTTTTTTTTTTTTAGAGGAAAACACTATAGTATGTCAAAATCTAACACAA
>NW_027691425.1:0-358 GCF_054177405.1 Leptonychotes weddellii | reverse complement strand
TTCTGCCTTCTCTAATTTTTAACTTAGCATTTACGTGACTCTATTTTATGCCATCCTTTAGTGTATCAATCATACTTTTAAAAATTATTAATTGCCCTCGACATTACAATATACATTCCTAAGTGATAAGTCTTTCAAATAACATTATTCTATTTCATGGGCAGTGAAGATACTTTATATCTGGGTGTTCCCAATTATTCCCTCTTGCCCCTTGTGACTTTGCTCTAATTTATTTCAGCTATCTATATCCATCACCCAATCCATAGTTACTTTTATTTATTTAAACCATTATTTTCTAAATTTATTAAGAATATAAAAAATAGAAGGTTTTATTTTACCCTATTATTCCTTCTCCAAC
>NW_027691424.1:0-358 GCF_054177405.1 Leptonychotes weddellii | reverse complement strand
TTAGATTTTATATTTATTCTCGAGTCCATTTTTGTAGGCTGTGTCTTTCCTGTAGTGTATCCCTCCTAGCTAGGTTGTCTAATTTGTTGGCATAATTTGTTTATGTTATTTCTTAATAATGTATTTATATAAGATCAGTGTGGTGGATCCTTTAATTTCTGATATTAGTAGTAGAATCTTCTCTCTTTTTCTCTGGTCAGTCTTGATAAAGGTTTGCCAATTTTCTTAATCTTTTCAAAGAACCAATTTTTTTGTTGTTTTCTTTATTGTTTTTTTCTGTTCTCTGTTATTTATTCCCATTCTAATTTTTATTATTTCTTTCCTTCTTCCTGTTTAGGATTTAGTCTGCACTTTTTTC
>NW_027691423.1:0-358 GCF_054177405.1 Leptonychotes weddellii | reverse complement strand
GGTTAGGCGACTGCCTTCGGCTCAGGTCGTGATCCTGGAGTCCCGGGATCGAGTCCCGCATCGGGCTCCTTGCTCGGCAGGGAGTCTGCTTCTCCCTCTGACCCTCCCCCTCTCATGCTCTCTCATTCTCACTCTCAAATAAATAAATAAAATCTTTAAAAAAAAAAAATGATAAATCTGCAATAATGGGGCTGTCCATCGGAGAGTGGAGTAGCTGAGTTACTTATATTTAATTAGTGGATCTGGTCACATGCAGAGATGTGTCTTGCATGTGCTGGAAATTTCACATTGTGGAAGCCATGTAGAATATGGTGGAGTAACATTAACTCCATATAAAGTATTTTTAAGTTCGGAGACC
>NW_027691422.1:0-358 GCF_054177405.1 Leptonychotes weddellii | reverse complement strand
GCCAAAAACCAAGAGCTGGACACTTAACCGAATGAGCCACCCAGATGCTCCAATGTTCCCATGCATTTAATGACATACTGATTAAGACTGTTTTCAGTCTCCAGTACTTACTTATGAGATTTTTTTTTTAAAGATTTTATTTATTTATTTGATAGAGAGAGACACAGCAAGAGAGGGAACACAAGCAGGGGGAGTGGGAAAGGGAGAAGCAGGCTTCCCGCTGAGCAGGGAGCCTGATGCGGGGCTCGATCCCAGGACCCTGGGATCATGACCTGAGCTGAAGGCAGACGCTTAATGATTGAGCCACCCAGGCGCCCCTACTTATGAGATTTTTTTAAAGATATTTATTTATTTATTT
>NW_027691421.1:0-358 GCF_054177405.1 Leptonychotes weddellii | reverse complement strand
TGAATACCCAACTTTTATATCAACATGGATGGGACTGGAGGAGATTATGCTAAGTGAAATAAGTCAAGCAGAGAAAGTCAATTATCATACGGTTTCACTTATTTGTGGAACATAAGGAATAGCATGGAGGACATTAGGAGAAGGAAGGGAAAAATGAAGGGGGGGGCAGATCGGAGGGGGAGATGAACCATGAGAGATTATGGACTCCGAGAAACAAACTGAGGGTTTTAGAAGGGAGGGGGGTGGGGTTAGCCCGGTGATGGGTATTAAGGAGGGCATGTACTGCATGGAACACTGGGTGTTATACAAAAACAATGAATCATGGAACACTGCATTAAAAACTAATGATATACTGTAT
>NW_027691420.1:0-358 GCF_054177405.1 Leptonychotes weddellii | reverse complement strand
TTTTTTTTTTCTTAACATATAATGTATTATTTGGAGAAACTGTTTTAAAAAGAACAACTGGCTTTCTAGCTAGTGAATCTTGACTATAAAGATTAAAGGTATTCATATATCATTTAAAAAATGTGTTGATTAGAAAAATGCAATTTAGAACACTTCAGGAAAAAAAAAATTGTAGAAAAATATCAAGACAAAGTTTGGCAATGATTATCCAAGCACTGTTCAGGGGAACTTTCACTCATTCATTCAACCAATACTATGAAATTCCTACAGCAAACCAGACCACGTTCTAGGTGTTCAACATGAATTGTGGAGCTATTTGGTGATTCCTTCCTTATTAAGGAGATGGGCCCATAAGGCC
>NW_027691419.1:0-358 GCF_054177405.1 Leptonychotes weddellii | reverse complement strand
GAGTGACCAGGGTGAGTCTGTGTGGGGACAGAGGAGACTGTGTGTGACCAGGGTGAGTCTGTGTGGGGGATGGGACATACAGAGTGACCAAGGTGAGTCTGTGTGGGGACAGAGGGGACTGTGTGACCAAGCCTGGTCTGTGTGGGGGCAGGGCATACAGAGTGACCAGGGTGAGTCTGTGTGGGGACAGAGGAGACTGTGTGTGACCAGGGTGAGTCTGTGTGGGGGATGGGACATACAGAGTGACCAAGGTGAGTCTGTGTGGGGACAGAGGGGACTGTGTGACCAAGCCTGGTCTGTGTGGGGGCAGGGCATACAGAGTGACCAGGGTGAGTCTGTGTGGGGACAGAGGAGACTG
>NW_027691418.1:0-358 GCF_054177405.1 Leptonychotes weddellii | reverse complement strand
TGTATTTCCTAAGAAAAAGGATACTGTCTCACACAGTCACAGCACAATTATCAAAGTTAGGAAATTTAACATGACTCAGTAACAAAACCCATATCCATTTTCAAATTTTGTCAATTGTTTCAACAAGGTCTTTTATGGTTAATTCTTTCTATCCATCCACGTGGCCTCCCCTCACCAACCCCAATCCAGGATCCAATTCAGGACCGCAAGTGACACATCATTGTCATGTCCCTTTGGTTTCCTTTAACTCACAGCAATTTCTCAGCTTTTCTTTGTCTTTCATTAAACAAATAATGTAAATGCATTGTCCTCACCTGTATGGGCTGTAGCTCTGGCAAACAAGGAGAAAAATAGTCTC
>NW_027691417.1:0-358 GCF_054177405.1 Leptonychotes weddellii | reverse complement strand
GTTTCCTGATAAGAGAGCTGTTTCCCCAAATAAGCAAACTATTTTCTTGGATAAATCAGTTTGTAGGAATCTCCTGAAGCAAATAGTTAAATTATTTACTGGTCTACACTTACTTATCTTCCGGTGCAATAATTTCCAAAACATATTAACACGGAGGGGAGCCTCCTCTCTCCTCCCTCATATTCTTTTTTTTTTTTTTTAAAGATTTTATTTATTTATTTGAGAGAGGGAGAACGAGAGACAGAGAGCACGAGAGGGAGGAGGGTCAGAGGGAGAAGCAGACTCCCCGCCGAGCAGGGGGCCCGATGTGAGACTCGATCCCGGGACTCCAGGATCATGACCCGAGCCGAAGGCAGTC
>NW_027691416.1:0-358 GCF_054177405.1 Leptonychotes weddellii | reverse complement strand
GATTATTTTTATTACAAGAATCAATGGCATTAATAAATAATGCCCTGACAAAGCTTTCAACATCATATTCAATGTCGTATGATCTTCAGTGGTCTATTTGCTCGTGTCCAAAAACTCTTTACAAATTTTTCCCTCATGCAAGAGAAAAGTGAGATTAGTAATTTTACCAACTTGAAAATCTATCTTTGCAAATAATATTTAATTTTCTATTGTAAACAGTGACAGAAAGCAACTTAGCTTACTTAATGAAACCTATCTCTGGAAATATGTTCTGAGCTCCCAGCAATCATGTGTAGTTGCTGAATTTTTGTATATATTGTACTAATATTTCTTTTATAGAAATATAGGGCAAATGGGT
>NW_027691415.1:0-6861 GCF_054177405.1 Leptonychotes weddellii | reverse complement strand
TTTTTTTTTTTTAAAGATTTTATTTATTTATTTGAGAGAGAGAGAATGAGAGAGAGCACATGAGAGGGGGGAGGGTCAGAGGGAGAAGCAGACTCCCTGCCGAGCAGGGAGCCCGATGCGGGACTCGATCCAGGGACTCCAGGATCATGACCTGAGCCGAAGGCAGTCGCTTAACCAACTGAGCCACCCAGGCGCCCGACTTTTAAAATCTTAATTCATAACTTATTGACCAGAAAGCATCCCATGGCCAATCTAACCACCAAGGTCAATGTGCCGAAAGGCAGGGTTTTGGACCTACTTAGTAACCAGCACTTCACACCACTTTCCCTCTGTCACCCACATCTCCGCCCTAACACTTTAAGGCTTATCTGTATTTTAAAATTAAAGGAAATAGGCCAATCTTATCAAAAGAGAGTATATCCTTAATGTTGAGATTTTAGGTATAAGAGAATTGGGATTATAGAAATAAAAATGGATGTAGAAACAGAACTTCTTGTCCTCTCAAATGAGACCCCTGGATAAACATCTTTATTTAAGTTGGTCCATTGTGCTGGGATTGTTTATGAAGTGATATATACTATGGAGTGTAGAGTTGAAGAACTCTAATTCTAGCAAAATTAGTTAAAGAATATTTTCACTACTTTGGTTCCAGAAGAATCACTTATTTCTGATGTGGTCCCTACAAGCCTCTCTCTTGAACCAAAACTTGACCAAGGGACAAAAACCAAGTGATCGTTTCTTTTTCTTTTTTTTTTTTAAAGATTTTATTTATTTATTTATTTATTTATTTATTTATTTATTTATTTATTTATGAGAGAGAGTGAGCCAGCAGGGGGGAGGAGCTGAGGGGGAGAGAGAGGGAGAGGGAAGTGGGATTTGATCTCATGAACCTGAGACCATGACCTGAGCCGAAATCAAGAGTTAGATGTTTCACCGACTGAGCCACCCAGGCGCCCCCTAATAATTGTTTTTAAACTGTTGTTTAAGGGCGCCTGGGGCTCAGTCGTTAAGCATCTGCCTTTGGCTCAGGTCATGATTCCAGGCTCCTGGGATCAAGCCCCGCGTCGGACTCCCTGCTTCTCCCTCTCCATCTGCCGGCCGCTCCCTCTACTTGTGCTTATTCTCTCACTGTCAAATAAATAAAATCTTAAAAAAAAAAACCAACCCCAACCCCCCCAAAAACTGTTATTTATTACACTTTGACTATATGTATATTCTGTATATAAAACACCTAGAATAGTCTCTGGCATTAGTAGCTGCTCAATAAAAGGTACAATTAAAACAGCTCTTTAGCAAGCAGTATAGGAAGCCGTTCTACAGCCTGGAGAAGCAAGCTGGAAGGAACAAACTAGATTGGAATCATTCATAAATATGTTGATCCCATATGTAAGTGCTGATGATGTTTCTCTTTCTCTCTCTTATAGCTTTTCTCGGATATTACAGGAAACTGTGAAAGAACTAGCACCTCGATGTGATGTGACGCTCATGCTGTCCGAAGATGGGAGTGGAAAAGGAGCCGCTCTGATCACTGCTGTGGCCAAGAGGTTACAGCAGGCCCAGAAGGAGGACTAGGAACCCCCTCGGGCTTGGGCCCCATGTGCCTTGGATACTGGCTTGCCTTTCCTCTGGCAGATGTGTTGGTCAGGGACCAGAGGCAGGCTTCTAGCTGACTTCACATTCTGGATGGCCGAAAGAGAACCCCGGGTTCTCGGGTACTCCTAGCATTTGGTTACTCGGTGTTTTCAGGGGCATTAAATGATATTTCTGATTCGCATATTTGGGCCAAAGATGGGCCAACTTGTAAAATCAAAGCATTTGGGCCTGAGGTCCCCTTTTAGCAAATTTTCAGTTGAGGCCGGAGATGCTATTTCTCTATGGCTTTGGGTCCTGTGGCTGTTGCCCATGTGGCCTGGCTGGCTGGCTGGCTCCCCACTGGGGAGCTTCAGCCATTGATTGTAGTAGATTGGGTCCTCACCTGTGGATGCACATTTGAGAAGGATAGGGATTCATGTAATAAACTGGAGATCTAATCTAACTTGTCCTTAACTCATCATGCTGACCTGGAACATGGAAAGAGAATAAAGACTTGGGAGTATCAGCCCCAGGATGAAGAAGGGTTGGTTGCCAGGTGGCCCTGCAGAAATCCTTTCATGCTTAAAGTGAGTTATGTTAGCGCCTGTAGGATTTTGTTTCTCAATATTGCATGTGTGATGGGGAGGGGTGCCATTTGGGGCACCTGTTTTCATTTTACATGTGGTTTGTGTTCCTACTGTGGGTAGTTGTTTTAAGGACTGTTAAGTATATGAAATCCAGTAAATGAATAAAAAATATTTGATTTCCTAAGAATCTTTGCATGAGGTATCAATATTTCATTTGGGAGGCTCACTTGCTAACTTCATGCTCTGCTGGTGGAATAAGGGACACTGAAGTTTCTGAGAGCATCCCTCTAGCCCAGACTTCTTCCCAACAGGGGGAAATATATGGAATATCTTCTATAATACCTTTAACAGTTTATCCAAATCTCATTTGAACGAATACTTCTCGTGCCTGGGCATTTACCACATGATCCTACAGCCCTTGCTTTTGAACAGCTAAAGTTGGCTGGAGGTCCTTTTGATTTCCAAGCTGACTTCTACCTCACTGGAACTCAGCCGTCCCCACCAGTCCCATTAGTCTGCATTCTAGCCTCCAGAACTAAGTGGAGTTGGCCTGTCCCTGACCATTTCCCCGCTGGATGTCCTTGCTTTTTCTCAACCTCCCCACCACCCATTAATCCGAACCACCTGTGACTTCCTACCTCATCACAGAGGTGCCCGTATGTGTTTCTCATCTAGCCTAGGAGACTGAAAGCTCTTTGTTAAATACATTTTTGTACTGCTCCAGTGAACCCAGGAAGATGCTGTTCTTATTAAACACTTACTAGATGGAGGCATGATTGAAAAATGAAGTGTTCCAAGAAAATTTCTTTGGAAAATGTAGAGGCCATTATCATGGGCTACAGACTGAAGAGAATAATATCCCAGATCATCCAGGCTGATTTTATTTTGATTTATGTACTTAATTCCTGGTGATAATTGTCACCATTTGTTGAAGCAGGATGTTCAGACAGACAGAATGGAGGAGGCTGAAGGAGGGTTAGAGAGGCCAGCTAGGGCTGGGGACAGATGAGGGAGCTGACGTTCCCTAGGAAATATTTTTTCATACATTCAGTAAACATGTAGAGAGATACTTCTGTGGGTGGGGCCTAGATTTACCAAAATGAATTTTTTTTTTTAATTTTAAGGTTATACCTCTCTGGGGAGATGTTGTATGGATTTATTGAATTTATCTTTTTATATTTTGAAGTTATACTTTCGGGAAATCTTCCACCTTATCTGATTTTGTCTTCATCAACCCCAAACCTGTTGCCCTTGTTATCTCTCCCCAGTTCTCTGTTTCCTTGGTAAGACACACCCAGCCCCCCAGCCCCTTTTCCTCCTGCTTCTGATGGGAGTCTCTGCCTCCGCCCTCCCACCTGGATGGGTGAGCTGGCCCAGAGATGCAGGTACTTGGACCATTACATTGTCCCATACCTGGTCCCTCACCACATATTTGGCAGGTTTGAGGAGCTCATCCAGCTCTGGGCTCTTACCAGAAAAAGAACCCCCAAGGTATCTAGGCAACCTTGCACATTCTGACTAATTAAGAGCATCATAGAATCTTTGAATCAGAACGGAACTGCTGAGAGGGCACACATTCATCTTGCTGTCTTTGGACAGGCCAGCCCCTGAAACACCAGGGGCAATGGAAGGCTAACTTCTCCTCAAAGTTTACTAGGCAAGACCAGCAGCCACACCAACAAGGTAAATCATCCTCATGTGGACCCGACTTTTCCTCTTAGGAGGGGCATCTTAGTCTACATTTCTACCCTGTGGTTAGTTTCTCCCAGTAACCTTTTGGCTAAAAAGAGCTGATAGATTTAAGAACTAGGTTTTCCCCATGACTCTGACTCTCCAGAAGAAGTGACCTTATTCCCATTTGTCTGTCTTCAGAAATCTTGTGTACTCTTCTTCCCATTAGCTGGAATGGGGGCTCTGTGAGAATAAGGACTTGGATCTCATCTTTCCTATTTTCCCCAAAGCCTACCACAGTGACTGGCATTGAATAGCCATTAGATAATTCTCTAAATGGATGAATGAATGAATGAATGAATGAATGAATGAATGTTCAAACAAGTATGTGAATGAATTTATTGCTTTCCCTTGAATCTCTTCATTCTTTAGCCTCCCCCAATGGGACCTGAGCCTTATACACATGAGATACTCTATAAATGATCGTTCAGCGAATGCCAAGCCCTGTTCTAGGCACCGAGGACCCAAAGGAATAGAAGATAGCACTCCTGCTTTATTAGAATTCACATGCTAGCAAGGAAGGAAAGACATATAAATACCTGCAATACAATATGGTAAACAGGAACAAGAGGAGAACACAATTCCTGACCACGTGCTTCGTCCTTTAGATCAGGAACTCTCAGCCTGTGTGGGAGTATATATGTGTATGCGTGTGTGTACATGTGCATCATAAACCCCTTTGGCAATCATGCAGAGCCTACAGATCCTTTCTCATAATGCTTCTTTTTTTAAAGATTTATTTATTAGAGAGAAAGAGAGTGTGAGCATGGTGGGGGGAGGGGCAGAGGGCGAGGGAGAGAGAATCTTTTTTTTTAAAAAAAGATCTTATTTATTCATTTGAGAGAGACAGAGAGAGAACAAGCAGGGGGAGAGGCAGAGGGAGAAGCAGACTCCCCACCGAGCTAGGAACCCAAAGTGGGACGCAATCCCAGGACCCCAGGATCATGACCTGCACCAAAGGCAGATGCCGAACCATCTGAGCCACCCAGGTGTCCCTGGGAGAGAGTCTTAAGCAGACTCTGTGCTGAGCGTGGAGCCTGATGTGGGGCTCAATCTCATGACCCAGAGATCACGACCTGAGCCAAAATTGAGAGTCGGCTGCGCAACCAACTCTGCCACCCAGGCACCCCACCTAATGCTTCTAAATGCCTAAAATATGTAGGGGTACAAGGGAAACCAATGGTATTGAATTACAATTATTAGAATAAAGTAACATATGTGCTTATTTTTTATTGCACTGTAATGAGATCCAGCAGGAACCTGATAACAACCATAATTCTGAAATCCTGATGAGTATAAACAGTATCTTGAGACATTTGCAACCACAGTGCAGACATGAAAATGTCCATGGTTTCTCCTGGAGACAGAGTCCCAGGGGCTGCTGCCAGTACTGTGGTTTGTTGTCTGCATCCAAAATGGAAGGAAATGCCAAATTTCAATTAGAGGTGATTGAAAATAAGTCCCAAAGAAGCTTAGGGACTCCCCATTTTGGGGGTCTTTCCTGTGGGGGCTTAGGTTAATAATCTCTGACTGAAATGTCCTGCTAAACCTGGCACTTAATTAGGGAAAGCATCTTAGATGGCAGAGAGGCAGTGTGGTTTGGACTCAGAAGGAATCAGGCATGCTATTCAACCTTTCTGAGCTGCAATTTCCTCACATATAACAGCTAACAAGGTTATGCCAACTATACAAGCTAAATACGTGGACACTGGGATAAGCTATGAGCCACTTGTACACATGTGAGGTAGTTGTGTTATGGTGGTTGCTATATTGTTAGGGGGCCTGTCTGATTGGTGTGATCACCTTGAACATCAACCTAAAAGTCCTTCCAAGCTGATTGCCCAGGTATGCAGATGGGTAAAGAATGGCAATTGAGAGAAATGCGTTTCTCACAACCCCTTCCTTCCACCTCCACTGTCTTGATATATTCCCTCTTGTACTATTTCACAGTTGAAACTCCTCGCGAACCATATTTTGTTAGAGGAAGGATGGGACTTGGGCCAAGTCAGGGATGATAGAGGGATCTGGTAGCTCATATTTGGGGTGAACTAAGAGGGTCAATTAGAGTAGAAGAGTTGAATTCCTTTCTGTTCCAGCCAGGGAAAGAATGATGCTGGTGAGAAAATGAAATCTTTCAGTTTTGTTTTAATATATAAGAAAGAAAGAGAGATAGCAAGAAAGGTAGGTTATTGATAATTTAGGGAATCAGAATGGTTTGGGGGATTGACCTAAAAAGCAGGGATGCATTAACAGCACAGGGACAATTCCAGGGAGGGCATTTACATCACTGTCTGTATGTGACCCAGTTCCTGCCGAGTCACCTCTGTGACAGTCTAGAGTAGCCTTTCACAAAGTCAGCCAGTCTGGAGTCATTCTTTCCTCTAATACTCAAATAAAATGGTTCATATCCCACATGCTGCAGAGAGGACTGTCTCCTGCACTCACATTTCAACACACCTGAATGAAATGCTTACATCTTCCAGTTACTCCTCTTATTCCTGCCTCCAGTAAACTGCTTCCACTCATCTTAGTCGATGTCACAATTCCTGCAGGGGTTGCCATTCTCTCTCTCTCTGTTTTGTCTGATGTACAGAACTGTCCCTTCCTCTTGGATTCCCCAAACACCATTAACTCAAGGCTAGTGTTTGGAACAGACTGAACTAAAGGCTTGGAGACCATGGAACAGGGACTACTTCACAGAATAGGAAACAACTTAAATATGAATATTAGATACCAAATTTCTATGACTGTCTCAAAAAAGAAGAAGAAGGTGGTAGCGGGAGGGGAAGAATGAAGCGGGGGAAATCGGAGGGGTAGACGAACCATGAGAGACGATGGACTCTGAAAAACAAACTGAGGGTTCTAGAGGGGAGGGGGGTGGGAGGATGGGTTAGCCTGGTGGTGGGTATTGAGGAGGGCACATTCTGCATGGAGCACTGGGTGTTATGCACAAACAATGAATCATGGAACA
>NW_027691414.1:0-358 GCF_054177405.1 Leptonychotes weddellii | reverse complement strand
GGAACTTCTACTTATTCTTACCTTATACTCACTCCTTTATAAAATTTTTACTTTTTTTTTTTTTTTTTTGGTCAGTTCAATAATGAACATACTATTTTGGATGCAGTAGTCTGAGCATATAATTTATAAACAAATAAATGTATGTAAAAGAGAGGTAAAATCAAATCATTTATAGATTACTAGCTTAGAAATATTAATCCGGTCAACCAAAGATTCCATCTAAGCCAGGCTGGAATGCTCTAAATTCAGTGATTCTCAAACACCATTCCACAAATCTGGCTTTATGAGAATAACTGTTAAAAAGACAAAATTTCAGATGCCACTTCTGGAAATTGCATAGGTTCAGAGGAGGAGCCAG
>NW_027691413.1:0-358 GCF_054177405.1 Leptonychotes weddellii | reverse complement strand
TTTTTTTTTTTTAAAGATTTTATTTATTTATTTGACAGAGAGACAGCGAGAGCAGGAACACAAGCAGGGGGAGTGGGAGAGGGAGAAGCAGGCTTCCTGCCGAGCAGGGAGCCCGATGTGGGACTCGATCCCAGGACCCTGGGATCATGACCTGAGCCAAAGGCAGACGCTTAACGACTGAGCCACCCAGGCGCCCTAAATTCTTCTTTTTACCTATGCTAGTTCGAGTTGGTTTTCTGTCCCTAAACATTAAAACAACAACAATAACAACAAAAACACTACGAAGATTCTTCCCACAGCAGAAGGGACAGCAGAGTTGTTATACTTTTTGGCCACTGTCTGCTACCTGCCTCTATAA
>NW_027691412.1:0-358 GCF_054177405.1 Leptonychotes weddellii | reverse complement strand
TTCTTTTTTACTTTTAGATTAGCTATTAGAATTTTGTTGTATTATACAATAATCAATGGATTATGCATTTTGTCTTTTTCTTATTGGCATTTCCTTATACATTGAGTGAACCAATTCTTCGGGAGTTGAATCCACCTCTGAATTCCACTGGTAACTTTAATCTGTAGTAACTGATTACAGCCCAATTGCTGCTCTAACCGTGGATAATCCTGTGACCACCCAGGAATCAAAAGTTCCTCATTTGCCACTCTTTGATCCTTTCTTTACCCAAACCACATACTTCCATGGGCTAGGCCATTTTAGCAAAATCCCACTTCATTGACAACAGCAGTAATACAGGAAAAATTCAGCTTTTTCC
>NW_027691411.1:0-358 GCF_054177405.1 Leptonychotes weddellii | reverse complement strand
CAGCGACCACTCCTACATCCTAGTCCCCGTCCTGGGCCTCACCTGGGATGGGATGCTGAATGGTGAGCAGGAAGTGCCCAAGACCGGCCTCCTGGTGGTGGTCCTGGGGTTTATCCTCCTGGAGGGCGACCATGCCCCCGAGGAGGAAGTGTGGGAAGTGCTGGGGGCCATGGGGGTGTATGCCGGCCAGGAGCACGTCATCTATGGGGAGCCCAGGGAGCTCCTCACCAATGTCTTGGTGCAGGAAGGGTACGTGGAGTACCGGCAGGTGCCTGGCAGCGACCCTGCCCGCTACGAGTTCCTGTGGGGTCCCAGGGCCCACGCCGAAACCAACAAGTTGCAAATGCTGGAGTATTTG
>NW_027691410.1:0-358 GCF_054177405.1 Leptonychotes weddellii | reverse complement strand
ATACCGGTTCTGCTTGATTAGATCAGGCCTCTCCCATTTCTAAAGCAGGATGGCAGGACCACAGGCCTGGCCTCTGCTTGCCTCCATGGCTGAAGCAAAGCTTCTCCAGCATTCCGCAGCTGGCCAAACAGAGACAAAGTGATGGTGTGATGCACATCGTCCTCTCCATCATAATGGGTGTTCAGGCCTTTATCCAAGTCAGGGTATTGCTGAAATCTGGACTTTGGAAATACTCTCCCCAGGAGTGGCTGCCGGACACAGGGTTCCCTCAGCGGTGACAACTGTGTGGCCACATCTGGCCATCCAAGGTGGCGCCCATTCTGCTGGAGCCCAGGTTCTTCGACTAAGCCCTGGCCTT
>NW_027691409.1:0-358 GCF_054177405.1 Leptonychotes weddellii | reverse complement strand
GGGTTAGCCTGGTGGTGGGTATTGAGGAGGGCACATTCTGCATGGAGCACTGGGTGTTATGCACAAACAATGAATCATGGAACACTTCATCTAGAACTAATGATGTAATGTATGGGGATTAACATAAGAATAAAAATAAATAAATAAATAAAAATCTTAAAAAAAAAAATTTTATTTATTTATTTGAGCCAGAGAGAATGAGAGAGAGAGAGAGAGCACATGAGAGGGGGTAAGGTCAGAGGGAGAAGCAGGCTCCCTGCCGAGCAGGGAGCCTGATGCGGGACTCCATCCTGGGACTCCAGGATCATGACCTGAGCCGAAGGCAGTCGCTTAACCAACTGAGCCACCCAGGTGCCCT
>NW_027691408.1:0-358 GCF_054177405.1 Leptonychotes weddellii | reverse complement strand
GCTAAAAGGTATTTCTGTTCAAATTGGTTTTCCTACCTACAACTTCTACCAATATTACCGATATTGTGTGGGTTTTTTTAAAGATTTTATTTATTTATTTGACAGAGAGAGACACAGCGAGAGAGGGAACACAAGCAGGGGGAGTGGGAGAGGGAGAAGCAGGCTTCCCGCCAAGCAGGGAGCCTGATGTGGGGCTGGATCCCAGGACCCTGGGATCATGACCTGAGCGGAAGGCAGACGCTTAATGACTGAGCCAGCCAGGCGCCCCCCGATATTGTTGAAGGTTAACAAAGGCAATAAGAAAAAAATAATCAGTATGATATTTGGAGAAAATATCAAGTTATTTTTAGTATGTTAT
>NW_027691407.1:0-358 GCF_054177405.1 Leptonychotes weddellii | reverse complement strand
GGCGGGAAGCCTGCTTCTCCCTCTCCTGCTCCCCCTGCTTGTGTTCCCTCTCTCGCTGTGTCTCTCTCTGTCAAATAAATAAATAAAATCTTTAAAAAAAAAAAAAAGAAAATTTCATTTTTTTTAAAGATTGATTTATTTATTTTAGAGAGAGAGAGCGTGTGTAGGGGGAGGAGCAAAAGGAGAGAGAGAGTCTTAAGCAGGCTCCACAATGGACGTGGGGCCGATCTATCAACCCTGAGATCATGACCTAAGCCGAAACCAGAAGTCAGACACTTAACTGACTGAGCCAACCAGGTGCCCCAACAGTAGTTAACATTTATTAAGCACTTAGGTGTTAGGCAACATTCCTGGTGCT
>NW_027691406.1:0-358 GCF_054177405.1 Leptonychotes weddellii | reverse complement strand
GGGCTTGGACCTTGTCTTTCTGTTTCGCTACCCAGTGTGACTGTGTATGCCTCTGGGCCTTTTCCTTTTGCTTCTCTCTCCTACTCTCTGTCTCTAATTCCCTTTTGCCCTTACCTTGTTTGCTACTCTGTGACTTTCTCTTTTTTTTCTCCTGGAGGATTTTTTTTTTTTATTCTTATGTTAATCCCCATACATTACATCATTAGTTTTAGATGAAGTGTTCCATGATTCATTGTTTGTGCATAACACCCAGTGCTCCATGCAGAATGTGCCCTCCTCAATACCCACCACCAGGCTAACCCATCCTCCCACCCCCCTCCCTCTAGAACCCTGTTAGTTTTTCAGAGTCCATCGTCTC
>NW_027691405.1:0-358 GCF_054177405.1 Leptonychotes weddellii | reverse complement strand
TTATTTATTTGAGAAAGAGAGAGGGAGAGCACACAGGAGTAGGGGGAGGCACAGAGGGAGAAGCAGGGAGCCTGACACAGGGCTCGATCCCAGGACCCTGGGACCATGACCTGAGCCGAAGGCTGCCCCTAACTGACGGCGGCACCTGGGTGCCCCTATTTTTAACTTTTTGTACATTGATCCACTTTATCAGGTCTGGAGATGAAGGGAACCCTCATGAAATCCAAGTTCCCAGGGGCCAAGCAAGGCCCTTATAATCTGAATATATACTATGTAGCATTTTATCCCTTTAAAAAAATTTTTAAGATTTTATTTATTTATTTGACAGAAAAAGAGAGAGTGAGCATGTGCACAAGCA
>NW_027691404.1:0-6861 GCF_054177405.1 Leptonychotes weddellii | reverse complement strand
GTGCCTGCTTCTCCCTCTCCTTATGTCCCTTCCCCTGCTAGTGCTCTCTCTCTCTCAAATAAATAAAATCTTTTTTAAAAAAAGTTGAAAATAGAGCTACCCTACCACCCAACATTTGCACTACTGGGTATTTACCCTAAAGATACAAATGTAGTGATCCAAAGGGGCACCTGCACCCCAATGTTTATAGCAGCAATGTCCACAATAGCCAAACTATGGAAAGAGCCCAGATGTCCATCGACAGATGAATGGATAAAGAGGTTGTGGTAAATATATACATGGAGTACTACTCAGCCATCAAAAAAATGAAATCTTGCCATTTGCAATTATGTGGATGGGACTAGAGGGTATTATGCTAAGCGAAGTAAGTCCATCAGAGAAAGACAATTATATGATCTCACTGATATGTGGAATTTAAGAAGCAAAGCAGAGGATCATAGGGGAAGAGAGGAAAAAATAAAACAAGATGAAACCAGAGAGGGAGACAAACCATAAGAGACTCTTAATCTCAGGAAACAAACTGAAGGTTGCTGGAAGGGAGAGAGGTGGGGGGATGCGGTGATGGATGTTAAGGAGGGCACGTGATGTAATGAGCAGTAGGTATTACATAAGACTGATGAATCACAGATCTGTACTTCTGAAACCAATAATACATTATATGTTAATTAATCGAATTTAAATTTAAAAAATGGAAAGATAAAATAAAATTTAAAAAAATGCTCCTGATAGTGCCACAAGTCCCCTGGGAGACAAAATTGCCCCTAGTTGAGAACCACTGGGGAAACAGCTGAGTATCGAGTGATTTGCTTAGGGTTGATAAAACTGTAACTTGTGGCACACTGAGATAAGAACTCAAGTCTCTGTCTTTTGAATATCCATCTACCTGAATTCAGCATTGTTTGATTGTCTATATTGTACCAGCCATAGAACTCTTTGAGAGCTCAGTGTCTAATGGGGGAAGTTGGACCTGGGAACAGTTCTGTACACCATGCTGAGTCCTGACACCAACGGCCAGAGTAGCACCTCAAAGGGGACAAGCAAGGAAAGACTTAGCTGGCGTTGGCCCAGGATTCCGAGAAGAGTAGCAGCTTCACATATAAGGAAGGCACATGCCATGCCAGAAATGAAAATTTTCTAGTGGGAGAATAGGGACCTTAGGATGGAGCAAGTGGAGGGTGTGTGGGAGGTAGAAGCAAGATAATGCTGTCTGTTCAATGACAGTGGCCTTTTGTACCTGGATCAGGAGTTAGTACTTTGTTTGGTCCACCCATGTATGTTAGGGGATGCGTATAGTCCAGTGCAATGCTCCTGGCACTAATACAGCTGCCAGGAAAGCCAAGTTACTGGTCACTGAGTTCTCTCCTGCTCCCCGCAGAACCTGCTTAAACTGTCTGCAGTTACTAAAGAGGCCAGTAGATGGGGCTCTTGCCCACTGCTGTGTGAAGGTTGGCATCCTTACTCCAGTTACATTCAACAGACTCAGAGAACCTGCTCTCAACCTTTGGATACAGAAATGAATAAAACAGGCCCTCATTTGAAGACCCTTGGTTCTGGAGAGTGGAGAGGGGAGGCCCTCTGGTCTCTAGTCTGTTCTGGTTATCTATGAGAGGTGACCAGTTAACCTGAAAGTTAGCAAGAGGCAACATGGCTTATAAAGGAACCACAATGTTCACCATAGAACCCTCAGCCTTCCCCTCAGGTTTTCACAAGGGGGACTATCTACAGGTCTGCACTCCTTATGGAAACTGCAGACCTGTTTCCTTCCTAGGCTTGAGAGCTCAGAGGCTCTGGCACTCTTCCCTTGTCTTGCCTGTGTCCCCTCCTCTCCCAGCATAATCCCCTTATGGAGCTCCGGATTGAGAACGAACGGCCAGGCTTCCACCTCGGAAGTGGGTTGGAGGGTGGGGGTGGGGGACAGAGTATTTCAATAAATTAACCTTCCAGACACGGAAAAATCATCCATTTAGCAATTATGAGTGCTTGCTATGTGCCAGGCACATATGTGATTCTGTGTGAGAGATAATGAGGATACAATCATGAATGAAAAAAAACAAAAAAACAAAAAACAAGACACAGTCCCTGCAACCAAAGTTTACCCAGGCTAATGAGAGGGCAAAGATATTAATCATTACAAGTAAATGCATAAATATAAACATAAGTGCAATGAAAGCAATGTGAAAGAGCTATGAGAACATGTAGTGGGCAGCTGACCCATGTGGTGGTGGGACTTCATCACAGATTGGGTGACCATGTAATTTATAATCTAAACTGGGATGCTTTTGAGGGTGAAAGAACAGTTAATTTGGCTGGAGATAAACAGGTATAAACTGAGAGTGCCCTAGGTATGCCAGGACATATGATCACCATAGTAATAGAAATTTTTACTGAGGAAGCTGAGATTTGATGACGAGAGTTAATTAGGTGAAGGTGCCTTGTGTGTTTTTTCCAGTTAAAGGGAATAGCATGTATAAAAGCCTTTTGGTGAGAAGCAGCATGATGGAGACCCCAGTCTGAAAGAAGGTCTATGCAGAATGAGGAGGAAAGCTGTGTAAGATGAGGCTAGAGACCTACATAAGTATTAGAGCATGCAGAGCCTTTGTAAGGCATGTTTAAAATTTTGGTCTTTATTCTGAAGGCAATAGGAAACTATTGAAGAGTGTGTGTCTTAGCTTGGGCTGCTGTAACAAAATAGCATTGATTGGGTGGCTTATAAACAAACTTATCTCACAATTCTGGGGGCTGGGAAGGCCAAAAAAGATGCAGGCATATTTGGTTCCCGGTGAGAGCTGTCTTCCTGGCTTGCAGATGGCTTTTTGCTGTGACCTCTCATGGTGGGGAGGGAGAGAGCAAGCTCTCTGATCTTTTTATAAGGACATTAATCCCATCATGGAAGCTCCACTCTCATGACCTCATCTAAACTTAATTACTTGCCAAGGGCCCTGCCTCCTCATACTATCACATTCAGAGTTAGGACTTCAACAAATGAATTTTAGGGGGACATATTATGGAACAGTGAGTATATATGTATGTGTTTTAAAATTTTTTTTATTGGGGAAAATTTCAAATATATACCAAAGTGGAGAGAACAGTATAATAAATCCCCATCTTCCCATTTAGCTCTTATCAATCCATGGTCTGTCTTGTTTTATCTCTAATACCCCAACCCATACCTTTCCCCAATCTCTTCCCATTGGATTGTTTTTTTGTTTTTTGTTTTTAAAGATTATTTATGTGTCAGGGAGAGAGAGAGCACACAAGCAGGGGGAGCAGCCAGCAGAGGGAGAGGGAGAGGCAGACTCCCCGCTGAGCAAGGAGCCCAATGTGAGCCTTGATCCCAGGACTCTGGGATCATGATCTGAGCCGAAGGCAGATACTTAATGAAGGAGCCACCCAGGCATCACTCTTGTATTTTTTTTAACAGAAAGTTTGCTTTCTCATTTAGTCAAATGCTAGATATCTTCCATTTGCCCCTCCATATACACTTTCTACCTTTCTCCACTGGCTCTCTGCCTGGGGAGGTTGACCTCTAGGAACTACGTCATTGGGCTCTGTGCCCTTTGGCTTCCGGTTGGGTTTGGTCCAATGGGGTGTTCCAGTAGGATAGTATAAGAATGTGGAGAATGAAAGGAGATATCTATTTCTTCTCCTTCAACCTCCTGTGTCCTCAAATAAAAAAATCACTGCTCTTCTTCAGGCAGTCTCCTTTGCAAATTTTTTCCATCAGGGATCAGAGCTCCTTATGGTCACTGCTTTTGCTCAGGGGTGGTAACATCCTGCTGCCTGTAGCTCCCAGTCAAAGCACTGTCTTAAATTCTCCTATACCCCTACTGCTGTAAGTAATCTTTTTAATATAAAGGACCTTTTCTCAGACTATTTTTTTTTTAAGATTTTATTTATTTGACAGAGAGAGACACAGCGAGAGAGGGGAACACAAGCAGGGCGAGTGGGAGAGGGAGAAGCAGGCTCCCGGCCAAGCAGGGAGCCCGATGCGGGGCTCGATCCCAGGACCCTGGAATCATGACCTGAGCCGAAGGCAGACGCTTAACGACTGAGCCACCCAGGCGCCCCTCTCAGACTATTTTAATCTGAGTGTGTCATCTATTTCCTGTTGGACTTAATACTTATTAATATTTTAAAATTAGTGCTTTTTGTCTGTTCTTTAAAAAAATTTTCTTGGGGTGCTTGGGTGGCTCAGTTGGTTAAGCATCTGCCTTCATGATGCCAGGGTCCTGGGATCGAGCTCCTTGCCGGGCTCCCTGCTCAGCGGAGAGTCTACTTCTCCCTCTCCCTCTGCTGCTCCCCCTGCTTGTGCTCCCTTGCTCTCAAATAAATAATGAAATCTTTTAAAAAATTAAGAAATGTTTAGGGAAAAAAAAGAAATTTTTCTTTATCCTAGGGTAACGAAAATATTCTATATTATCTTCTTTTTAAAAAAATTTATTGGGGCACCTGGGTGGCTCAGTCGATAAGCGTCTGCCTTTGGCTCAGGTCATGATCCCAGGGTCCTGGGATCGAGCCCTTCATTGAGCTCCCTGCTCCGCGGGAATCCTGTTCTCCCTCTCCCACTCCCCCTGCTTGTGTTCCCTCTCCCACTGTGTCTCTCTCTGTCAAAAAAATAAAAAATCTTTAAAATTTTTAAAATATATATATATTTAAATTCAGTTAATTAACATATAGTATATCATTATTTTCAGGGGTAGAGTTCAGTTATTCATCCATTGCATATAACACCCAGTACTCATTACATCCCGTGCCCTCCTTAATGCCCATCACCCAGTTAACCCATCCCCCCATCCTATATTATCTTCTAAAAGCTTTATTATTTGTTTTCCTTGTTTTGTTCTATAGTTTACCTGATTTTAATTTCTCAGTCCTCCTATATTTATAAAGATTATGTTATTATGGCCCAGCAAATGGTCTGTCTTGGTGACTATTTCATGTGCACTTGAAAAGAATGTGTGTTTTGGTATTGTTGGTGGAATGTTCTATAAATGTCAAGTAGGGCAATTTGGTTGGTAGTATTGTTCAGGTCTTCTACATCTTTGCTGATTTTCTGTCTACTTGTTCAATTACTGAGAGAGTCATTTTGAAACAACTATGATTATGGATTTGTCTTTTTTTTCTTTCTGTTCTCTTAGCTTTTTCTGATATCAGTATAGCCATTCCAACTTTCTTTTAATTAGGGTCTGAATAGTATTATCTCTTTCAATCCTTTTACTTTTTTTAAAGATTTTATTTATTTGTCAGACAGAGAGAGAGGAGAGAGAGAGAGAGAGGCAGGCAAGGGAGAAGCAGGCTCTCCGCTGAGCAAGGAGCCCAATGTGGGACTCGATCCCAGGACCCTGGGATCATGACCTAAGCTGAAGGCAGACACTTAACCAACTGAGCCACCCAGGTGTCCCTCCATCCTTTCACTTTTCACTCTTGTCTTCATATTTATGGTAGATTTCTCGAAAACAGGATAGCCTCTTTTTTTTTTTTTTTTAAAGATTTTATTTATTTATTCATGAGAGACAGAGAGAGAGAGAGAGAGAGGCAGAGGGAGAAGCAGGCTCCCAAGGAGCAGGGAGCCCGATGCGGGACTTGATCCCAGGACGCTGGGATCATGACCTGAGCCGAAGGCAGACGCTTAACCATCTGAGCCACCCAGGCACCCAGGATAGCCTCTTTTTTAAAAATCTAGTCTGATAATCTCTGCCTTTTAATTGATGTGTTTAGACCATTTGTATTTAATGTAAATATCAATATAGTTAGGTTAAGATCTATCATTTGATTATGTATTTTATGTTTTCCCCATCTGTTTTTCTTCTTCTTTTTATTATTCCATTTTATCTTCCACTATTGGCTTATTTGCTATACCTCTTCATTTTACTTTTTATGTTTGCTCTAGGGATACAATATGCATCATCTTTAACTGATAACTGTCTACCTTTAGGCAATATACCATTTCATGTATAATATAAAAGCCTTCCATTTTTCATACCCCATTCTTTGTGTTATTGTTGTCATACATTTTACTTCAACACATTATAAAACCAAAAATACATTGCTGTCACATTTGCTTGCTTGCTTGCTTTATTTATTTATTTAAAAAAGTTTTTAAAAGTAGGCTCCATGCTAGGCATGGAGCCCAATGTGGGGTTTGAAATCACATCCCTGAGATCAAGACCTGTGCTGAGATTGGGACGCCTGGGTGGCTCAGCCGTTAAACATCTGCCTTTGGCTCAGGTCATGATCCCAGGGTCCTGGGATCAAGCCCCATATCAGGCTCCCTGCTCAGCGGGGAGCCTGCTTCTCCCTCTCCCACTCCCCCCTGCTTGTGTTCCTTCTCTCGCTGTGTCTCTCTGTCAAATACATAAATAAATAAATCTTTAAAAAAAAAAAAAGACCTGCGCTGAGGTCAAGGGTCGGATGCTTAACCCGCTGAGCTACCCAGGTGCCCCACATTTGCTTTAAATAGTTATCTTTTCTCTATATTTTTTCCACAGTTTTATTGAGGTATAATTGACATAAAATAAACTGCACATTTTTTAGGTGTAAATTTCATGACGTTTGACAAATGGTTTACATCTGTGAAACCATTACCATAATCAAGATAATGAATATTTTCTTTTTCATGTAATTCTTTGTAATCTATTCTTGTTGTATACTTAGGAGGGAAATTGCTGGGTCATATGGTAATTCTCTGTTTAACCTACTGAGGAACTGCCAGACTGTTTTTCAAAGTGGCCTCACAATTTTTTTTTTTTAAGATTTTATTTATTTGACAGAAAGAGACAGCGAGAGAGGGAACACAAGCAGGGGGAATGGGAGAGGGAGAAGCAGGCCTCCTGCTGAGCAGGGAACCTGATGCGGGGCTCG
>NW_027691403.1:0-14599 GCF_054177405.1 Leptonychotes weddellii | reverse complement strand
AAAAAAAAAAAAGAATTGAAACTGAGGAAGCTGCACAGTGTATGTAAGGTCTCAAACTGTCTTTTGTAACTGCATCAAGGGATTTAAATGAAGCCATTTATCTGTGTCATTTACTCTGAGTCCAAAATAATTAAACATATTTTTCTGTATCCCAGAAAAACATGTTTTTCTAGTAGCCATTAATAATCCATAGTATTTATATACATTAAAATATCAAATTATTTTTATGAAAAGAGAATGACATTGGGTCAGTGGGTTAGTCAGTAAGAGACCATAGCTGTTTGTGGGATGGAAGTCATTATTTTGAAATGTTTGGCTTATTTAAGCTGAATGGTATTTTAAGCCAGAAAAAGCTGTAAGGAGACTTAGTTTCAAACATAAAGGTCATGGAAGGCCTATAAATGAGAGACTGTCTGCAGAGCACACTGAGAGAGTTGAACAGTAGCTGTAAATGCAGGAGCACAAGGTGGCTCAAATTTCACTACCTCAAGTGCATCAGAAGCCCACCTACCACTAAACCCATGAGTCAGTTTGACTACTTAGGATTGGCTGTCTCCATGAGTCATGACCGGCTCTCTAATAATTTCTTGGCTTTGTTTTCTTTCCATCATTTCTCTATTGGTAGAACAGCATTTTCTTTATCTTTTTTCTTTTCTTCTTCTTTTTTTTTTTTTCCATTTCCATTTCTCCCCTCTGCCCCCTTCCCCTTCTCTTTCTCCTTCCTCTTCCCTTTTGTTTCAGGCTCTGGTGGTGGTACTCTCTAGGGGCATGACTTTAGCTGAGAATGAACGTTATTTTCTTATCCATTCATTCTCTTACATATTCCTTAAACAAATACTTCTTTAGTACATATTATCTGTGATTCCAGATGGACAGTATGACCTGGTGCCACCTAAGGGATAAGCTTCTGTGGCATATAGGAATAGAAGAGTGTTGCAGGATAGGAAAGCAAGACCAAGTTCTGCAATATGGCCAGCATTACAAATAGCATCATTGTCTCCTTGGGCCTAATAGCTTCACTGTTACCCCTGATAACTAATATGAGATTCATACTTTTACTATGCTTACATCTACATTATTTGTGAACTTCTCTCTTGTATCTCTATTAATGATTTGTTAAATTCTATACGATTATTTCCATTCCATTCCAATTTATGTATTGGGATCCAGTTCTACTCAAAAAGTCCAGAATTCAAATGACACTTTCAGGTTTTGCTAGGTGAGTCCTATGACCTCAGTCAACTGTGAATATTTAGTTATTAATTGATAACTATGTTGGCTTCACTGTAGCATCTGACTGGGTGCCATCCTAAACTAACTAGTCCTTCAGGGTATTTCCATCTTTGTATCGTTGCTGATTGTTTTTCTCCTTATTTCACCACTGAAGTAATTATTCCCCTAATTAGTGAATCTTTTTAAAAATTAAAATTGGGAAGCAGCATCATGTGGTAGAAAGACTACTCAATAAAGATTGGGGACACCTGATATTTACTCTGCATCTGCTTCATATTAGTGTATTAGCTTACTAGGGCTGCCACAACGAAGTCCCATAGACTGGGTAGTTTAAGCCACAGGAATGTGTTTTCTCACCATTCTGGAGGCTAGAAGTTTGATGAGGGTGTTGGCAGGGTTGCTTTCTTCTGAAGCCTCTCCCCTTGGCTTGTCGGTAGCCATTTTCTCCGTGTCTTCGCATGGTCTTCTGTGTGTGTGTGTGTGTGTGTGTGTGTGTGTGTCCCACTTCTCTCTTCTGTAGAAGGACACTAGGCATATTAGAGCATGGTTGTTCTAATGACCTCATTGTTAACTTCATTATCTCTTGAAAGAACCTATAACCAAATATGGCCACATTCTGAAGCCCTTGGGGTTAGGACTCCAATATATTAATTTAGGGGAAACAAAAAAAAAAAACAGGCCATAACAATTATCTTTGGTGAACTTTCTGGCTTCAGTAGATTGTTTTCTTTTGTCTTACAAACTGAGTAGTGCGTTCTTTTATGGTCTTACATCCCTAATAACTCTGGATATGACTATATCAGCCAGGTATCCTAGTACATGGCAAAAGGGTTGAAAAATAAATTGGATTTTGACCATATTCAACATGTTGGCATTTGATGATCATAATAATGGTAATAAAAATTGAGGGTTTTTTTTTTTAAAGATTTTATTTATTTATTTGCCAGAGAGAGTGAGAGTGCAAGCAGGAGGAGTGGCAGGCAGAGGCAGAAGCAGGCTCCCTGCTGAGCAAGGAGCCCGATGCTGGACTCAATCCTAGGACTCTGGGATCATGACCTGAGCCGAAGGCAGCCACTTAACCAACTGAGCCACCCAGGCGTCCCCCCAAAAATTGAGATTTTAAATGCCTTCCGAGTCAATAAAGATTAATACATATATATATATATATTCATTGAAATCATTTGAAAATCAGAAATTTATAGAATAGATTTTCACATCTTCATTTTCTTATCATAAATCTTGTGAGTACTGCATTTATTTCTTTTTGCAGATAAGTAAAAAAAATAATGATATTGTAATATATAAGATCTTACACTTAGGAGGCAGTAGAACTAAGACACAGAGTTAATTAGATATCAAACTCTATGCCTTATCTACCACAGTTTGCACACTTTCTTGGGGAGATAAAGAATATTTTGAACAAACAGTACTGTTTAAACTCTTGACAAATTTAAATGGCATATTTACAAAAAAGGAAAAGGATTTAAGTAGTTAGGGGAAAAATGTGATGTTAAATTGATAGAGTCAAAAAAAGATGGCATTTTTACTAGAATAAATAAAGATAAAAATTTTTTTCTTACTCTCAGCTAAGGGGGTAACAAAAGCTCGGAGAAAATTCAGTGCAGAAAATGACAAGAAACAAAAAGAAATTGAAATGAGGTGAGTAAATTCAATGTATGAGATTATAAATGAGAACTTTAATATTAACCTGAATTACAATATAAATGAAAAGATTAAATCAACATATCTAGCTAGCTAAGATTTGTTGCAGGTGGACAAGGAAACCAGGCAATTCCATACCAAATCTCATGCTTATTATCTAGGGCACAGACAAAATGACTCCAAAATATCACTAAGCTTTCTCCATCTGCAAAACTGTTTATCACATTTTGTTCTTACATATGCTGTGAGAAACATGTTCCACAAAGTAATACCATAATCGTTCCATTTCTTATATCTGTCAATCTGTCATCCACTTAAATACGTCAAAATTTAACCCGAGAACCGAGTAATTAGCAACCATGCATTATCAAATTATAAACTGCTTTCCTAATTCCTGGCACATTCTCTCCTTTTGTATGTGTCCACTTTGTACTTGCTATTATTTATTTTTTAAGCAAATATTCATATAGTACTTGCTAAATGGTAAACAGTGATCTTGGTCTTTATCAATATTAACTCATTACAAATAGTAACTCATGAGTCTTCTTTTTCAGTTATTTTGAATAGAAATTTTAAGATATCAGCATATCAACAAATTTCCAAAATAGCTGGTCTAACTGCTTTTCCAGCTTCCTTCCTTCCTTCCCCACCATCATCAGATACAATACTTGTTTCTGCATTTTATCATTCCCTAGTAAGGATTAGGAGGTAGGTAGTGGAGTAAAGTCAGTAAGTGCACAGCATATTGGCTTTGAAGAGTTTGAAAGCTCTGCTCTGTCATTTACAATGACAATGTCCTATTCAAGACATGAACGCATACTGTCCCAATCCAATGTGAATGACTGTTAGCTATGGGTGAAGGATGCCTATAGTTGGGTAGGAGTGGAATAATGGGCATACTCAGGATACAGAAAAATCATGTACCCAATCTGAAACAGAACGTATGCCGGCAGAGAATCCCATTCAGGGTAGTCGGCTAAGGCAGACAGGCACTTAGTGGTGTCATAGGACAGGCAGGCAAGATGCCTAATATGGGCCAAAATGAGAGAAAAGCTTATGGGAGCAGATCGCTGGGTTCTTATCCCCCAGCGAGTCCCAGTTCTAGTCCCTCTTTCTGTGTCAGGGTCCCCTCCCATGTTCCAGATATCTTCCTTGCCTCCCCCACCAGAATATTTGTCTGCTACTTGTCCTATTCCCTTAGTAATCCTGTTCTTCTAATTACATAAATTAATTTACTAAGTGACATGAGCGGTTGATAACAGCTTAATGTCTCTCTCCTTCTAGAGAGTATTTGTAATACACATACACACGCACACACACACACACACATATGCCATTTATATAGGAAGGACTGCAATGCCTTCACACAGGGCAGAGCAGACAGGCAGGAAGTGAAATCCTTCAGGAAGAAGGGTTTGCTCTTCTTCATTGAAGGCTCACACTGTATTGATCGATACTGAGGGGTGCTTGTCTCATCCCAGTGATTGAGCAGTGACTGGAAAGAAATGGGGGTGATAAAGGAGGGAAAGGATGCCACTGGGAAATGCAGTAGACGTGGCTCAAACTTTTCCGGCCAAGTAGAGTTTTTGCAGCTTTATTGATTTTCTTTTTGAAATACAATTTGAAAGGCTTCTCTCAAGTTCGTGAGTGAGAACATTTTTAAGCAAGGCTGTGGCAAAGACATGTTTATGGTTGACTCTGTGTCATTTCCCAGTTTATGGTATCTGTTTGGGGAATATGTTTATATCCTTCTTAGTGCTGGCATTTACCAAGCTAAGATGTCACTTGGAAAGGGTGATTTATTTTTTTGCACCATTATGTTTTGAAAGACTTTCAGGTTACAAGAAGTCTTTGGAGTTAGAGCCCATGATTTTAAGATTAATAACAGTAATTACAGGGCTCTGTTATAGCAGAAAAAGCTATAGTTTGCCTGTGAGATTGAATATGAAAGGTCCCTGGTCCAAGGGAATAATAAAAGTTTGTTCTTTCTACAAGGACAACCAGTAACAAGGACAGGAAGACACTGTTCCCCTGGAAAAAAAACGGCAGTGGTGAGGGTTAAAGTTTTTTGTTTTGTTTTGGTTTTTTTTGCTCTTTGAAACTATGGTGACTCTCTGTAACCTGGCCCTGAAGACCAATTCAGGTCATAATCGCTTTTGTTTGATCTTTTTTTCTGTGATGCCAACACTCACCTGGGAAATTAGGATTGTTTTGACCCTTTCTCCCCAGCCACACACTTCAAAGTTTGCAGTGATTTAACCATTCCCTCCAGTAGCTGCAGCTGACAGACCTGCACTCTGGTTAGGCAGCGGCTACAGGGACATTCATTTCTCTCGATGATAAGTGGCCAGAGTTGGGCAGAGACTGGAAAGTCCATCCATACTTTGGAGGGACAAGAACTGCCCCCCCAAAAACCCATAAAGCGTTTATAATGATGGAAAATGGCAAAGTTAAAAGCAACTCTAATGGTTTTCTCCTATGAACAACTTTTGAGAGGACCGTTTTGGAAGCAGGGAGAGGAAAAGGTAAGATAAAACAAGTGAGATTGGAAAAAACTATCTGGACGTGATCTAGAATGGAGGCAAGAACATAGGAGAAGATGGGGAAAGAGACAAAGAATGACCTGGAAAATGAAAGAGGGAGAAAAAAGTGGTGAGAACAGAGGAGAATACATTGACAGGAAGAAGTGGGAAAGACTGGCAACATTGATTGATGGGAAGGAGAGTAACAAAAGGGGAATACAAAAGCAGGATAGAAAAAAGAGGCCCTGTAAAGCATTCTTGTCTCTATTCCATCTTCCTCTTTACTCAAAAGTGGGGCTTGAAATTCAAGTTCAAATGCAGAATTTCAGGGTTGAATCAACCATACTCTCTCTTCTTTTTTAATTGAAATATAATTACAGATAGTGTTATATCAGTTTCAGGTATACAGTGTAATGATTCAACATTCTATACATCAAGATAAGGGTATTCTCGATCCCCTTTATTTATCTTACCCCTCCCCCCACACTCACTTCCCCTCTGGCAACCACCAGTTTGTTCTCTGTATTTAAGAGTCTGGTTTTTGTTTGTCTTTTTTTGGCTTTATTTTGTTTCTCAAATTCCACAAATAAGTGAAATCATATGGTATTTGTCTTTCTCTTATTGACTTATTTCACTTAGCATTATACACTGTGGGTCCATCACAGATTAAAGACCTATATGTGAGACCTGAAACCAAAAAACTTCTAGAAGAAGACGGAGGTGGTTATTTCTTTGACATTAGCTATAGAAACATTTTTCTAGATATGTCTCCTCAGGCAAGGGAAACAAAAACAAAATTAAACTATTGAAACTACACCAAAATAAAAAGCTTTTGCACAGCAAAGGAAACCATCAAGAAAACAAAAAGGCAACCTACTGAATGGGAGAAGATCTTTGGAAATGACATATCCGATAAAAGGTTAACATCCAAAATATATAAAGACCTTCTACAACTCAATACCAAAAAGACCATACTCTTTACTAAGAAAAGATACAGTTAGAAATATGGAAACAGAAAGGTTGTGTTTGAAAGCATTCCTGAGGATACCCAAGAACGACAATAATGTCAAGTGGTAAGTAGGAGAGGGCATAAGGAAGCCCAGGTTTGGAAGGTCATGCAGGATATTCAGTGACTGGGGAGTACATTACCCTGTTCCCTCCTCAGGAGACTCTAAAATCCTTCCTGGTTGCTTCTGAGTGAACACCATCTGGTGAGCTTCTACATCTCTCTACTCCTGCCCTCATCCTTGTCTCCAATGACCAATTCTGCCTTCAATTTCTTTCCCTCCCCCTTCTCTCTTCTTTATCTGTGGTAGATGGAGTTATGGTTCCCAAATCCTCACTCCCTCCTGGTATCCAAACTTGCCATGTGATTTTTCAATTTTTCCCACCAGAGGTAAAGTGTGTGCTTTATCACTCCCTGACTTTGGGCTTGGCTGTGTAACTTTGACCAATGAGATTTCGGCAGAGATGAGGCAAAAACAGTGGCTTCAAATGTACTTACATGATTGGACCTTCTCTCTTGTGTTTTTGCTATTGCCACGAGAACATGTCCCTAGTGTCCTTCAGGTTCTCAAAGGATGAGACACATATGGAGCAGACCTGAAGTAAACTAATGCCATGCAGCCAAGCCAACCAGAGCTCATTCAAGAACAGCAGAACTTCTCCAGCTGCATGAGCAGTAAATAAATGCTTTACATAAATGTTTTAATAAATGCTTTTAATAAATGTTTTTGGACATTTCTTAAAGTTCCTACACTTCAGGGCCTTCATGCAGCCACCCTAATAATTCTAGGGCTGGGCACTGGACAACTAGGGAGAGCTCCATTATCCAGAGCCCACCAAAATTATTCAAATTAGACAATGCACAGGAAGCCTCAGAAACTTAGCTAACCACTTTCAATTTGCCATACAAATTGTCCCCTAAAGCTCCAACTTGCTGTTACCCCCGTCCCTGGGTGCAAACCCCTGTGGCCCTACCTGGTGGTTCTTTTCTCATTTGAAGCGGTGAGAAGTGAAGAGTTCTGACTTTTCATTTATCTGCGTGTCAGTGTGCTGGGTCCTACCATCAAAACAATCTTTAAATTTTATAAAATAATTGTTGTTATCAATAGTATGCCTGATACAGTAACTAACATTTAAACACATGAAGAGAAAGAAACGATTTTGTTTGACTTAGCCACTAGCTTACCCGTTGGGCAAAACTTTTACTTCAAACAGTCTCATATTTTATGGGTTAGCCTATCAACTGGTCACTTTTGGGCCAAGTACTAGCCTCTAAACTATTCCATTGTAGACCGAGGAGTCAAATCGTGAGTTAGAAAACATGGGTGGTCTGTGCTGAAGGAATAGCCCAGGACCACTTTTTTCAGCATAATTGGCTTGTATAATGAAACCACTCTATCTTCTCTTCTACTCAAACCTCAAACAGCTTTCTTATTATAGGTGATGATGTGAATTTTGAGACATTGATATAAGGTTCTAGTAAATCAAATATCATAAAGTATGAAATGATAATAGAACATTTTATTCATATTGGGAGAAGTATTGGGAAGAAAACTTAATTTCCTTCAATCAATAGCATAAAGCAATCACTTTCTTTCCATTCTTCTAACTCCTGTCCATTCTAGGGTAGGAGAAGTCTATAAAGTTGGAAAACCTGCCTTACTTCAACTATTCTGTTATTAGTTCTAGCACTGTTGACCACTTGCTCTGGGCTTCAGTTTCCAAATATGAGAAGTAGTATTATGAATGGGCATAAAAAATTTTTGTAAAAGCAAATGATATATAATTGATATTTATAATTCTAGGTTAATAGGTTACTCATAAGATTTCAGATAAATACTGTCAAGAGTTTCACCAACTAATTTCTAACAAGAAATTTGCACCCACTTGAAAAGCCCATCTTGTTACAGATGTCATGAAGCTCCCTAAAGTGCTTACCATTTATCCAGGAATGTCTGACACTAATTTGGTGGTTAAATTTCTTCATCCACATGATTTCACATGATTCTGCATGACCTGGAATCTAGTCTCTGGGGGAAGTCTGAAATGAAAAAGTACATTTAGGAAAAGGTTGGATGGAATAACTCTGCAGAAGCTTTGATTTCACCTATCACTGTTTGGTGGCCCAGAATTCCATCATTTGTGCCTGTAAAGGCCTTAGTCTTACATTTTATTAGGTACTCCTGCCTTCTGCATGTTCCATACTCACAAAAAGAAATAATTACGTATTTCAGGGGAATGGTTTGGCAGAAAGGTGCATGAGATTTGAACTCAGATATCCTGTGGTTTGGATTCTGGTCATGCTATTTAGTTTTAATACCTTAGAGAATTCACTTAATTTCTGTGAATCTCATGGCCTCATCCTTTAAAAAATTTTTTTATTAATATAATGTATTATTTGTTTCAGGGGTACAGGTCTGTGATTCATCAGTCTTACACAATTCACCGTGCTCACCATAGCACATACCCCCACGTGTCCATCACGCAGCTGCCCATCCCTCCCACCCTCCTCCACTCCAGCAACCCTCAGTTTGTTTCCTGAGATTAAGAGTCTCTTATGGTTTGTCTCCCCCTCCGGTTTTGTCTTGTTTCATTTTTCCCTCCCTTCCCCTATGATCCTCTGTTTTGTTTCTCAAATTCCTCATATCAGTGAGAGCATACGATACTTGTCTTTCTCTGATTGACATATTTTGCTTAGCATAATATAATGGCCTCATCTTTAAATTAGGATAATAATCACTCTATCATGGAATTGTTGAGGCTAGTGAGGGTCATGATGCATGTCAAACATGGGGTGTATCTTTGGGCACATAGCAGGTACTCAAATATTTGTCCTATCTGAAAGGGTGATAAATAAGAACAAATTCAATGAGAATGGAAGGACAAGAAGAAAACAGCAAAAAAAGATAACAATAGAAAGAGAAGGATTAGTTTTCTTTCCATAAATAATTTTATAACAAGAAACAGAAAATATCTCTCTCTGAGAACTCAACAAGGATGAAAAACTCAACTGTAGCCTATTAATTTACTAATTCACTTGATTATTCAACTATTTTTGATACCAACCATGTACTTGGCAGTGTGGAAGTGACTGTGGCTGGGGCAAAGATAGATGAGACATGTACAGGGCCATTAAGAACTTCCTATTCTAGTAAGAGAGATGAGATATTGTTATAAATAATTGTTAGTCAACATATCCCAAAGGACCTGCCATAAGAAATCTAAACTTAATGAAACACAGAGTTCTATGGTCAAATTAGTTTAGAAAAAATACACAGCATATTTCTCACCCACCCTTGAAAATTCACAAATCAAAACTCCTTTGAGTACTCTGAGGATCCTGTGTAACTAGTATCCATATTACGTGTAGGAAATAAATGTTTCTTGCTTTACATATCTTCTTCCCCCAACTCACCCCTAGAAACAACTTGTGAGAATATTCTTGTGTGGATCAAAAATATTTCTTTTCTTAAAAAAGATTTATTTATTTGAGAGAGAGAGAGAGGGCATGCACAAGTGCAAGTGGGGGGAGGGGCATAGGGAGAGGGAGAGAATCCTTAAGCAGATTCCCTGCTGAGCACAGAGCTGAGGCAGGGCTTGATCCCAGGCCCTGAGATCATGACCTGAGCCAAAATCAAGAGCCAGCCGCTCAACCGACTGAGCCACCCAGGTGCCTCTAAAATATTTCTATAAGTAAAGTTATAATGTAATAAGCAGCACAGAACAAAGGTCAATAATGTGCAGTGTTATATTCACAGGACATAGATGGGGGAAAAGTGCTTCTCTGTGTGAGAAGGAACTATAGGATTATGGAAAGCACCACATTAGAGTGAGATCTGAAGTGTGGCTAAGAACAGCCAAAGTAGAAATTGGCTGTAGGGGCACAGTCGGTTGAGCGTGGGACTCTTGGTTTCTGCTCAGGTGCTGATCTCAGGATCACCGGAACGAGCCTTGAGTTGGGCTCCGCACTCAGCGTTGAGTCGGCTTGGGATTCTCTCTCTCCTCTCCCTGTCTTTCCTGCTTGTGCTCTCTCTTCCTCTCTAAAATAAATAGATAAATCTTAAAAGAAAAAAAAAAAGAAGTAGAAATTTGCTGGAGAAATGTCTGAATTAAAAGGAGAGATGAGGTTTAGAAGGTATGTGAGGTCCAAAATATTGATCTATTATATATGAGAAAATAATTTTATTTATTTTGTGCAGCTCTCTAGCAGCAGCAGAGACAGATTTTTGAATAAAAAGGACACTCTAAGGAACAGAACAGAGTGCAAACAGAGTAGGTAGTAGGTTTCTTGACCCTGGAAGTGTTTCAGCGGAGACTAAACAATGGGATAAACACACACACTGATTCCTGTGCCAAATAATTGGTGGGATGAATAGACCCCTGAGGACAGTCAACTTGAAGTCAGTCTTTAATTCCATGAGTTAAAAGTCTGTTGCTGTCAGCTCTAAAGAGCTGTTGAAGATTTTGAGCAGAAAAACTCATGACTTGGACTGTGTTTGGGAAGATTCATTTTACAGTGCTGTGTAGGGTGTATTAGAAAAAGCCAGTAAAGTAGCAAAGAGGCCACTACAAAGAATCATGCACAAGCACCATGATCATCCCCTTTTCCACCAACAGAGATGACATTCAAATTCCTCTTCCTGCCTTCCCTACTGGGAAGTAGGATGGACTTGAGTTCATTTGCCTAGTCTTCCATGGAATCCCATCTGAAATTTACCATGTGGTTTAGAGGTGGCTATTAACTTAGGCTTTGTAACAGATATAACATTTTTACTCTCACAAAATACTGACATAGTAAAAATTATTGATAAAATCTGTCAAGACACATAAAGGACATTCTTCATTTTGTATAATATTGTAATAAAACCACTTATGCAAATATAGAACATTTTGGGAAAGTGAAAATGTTAGTTGCATGAAGTATACCTTAATTTCTGTGAGATTTCATTTCCCTTTTTGAAAAAAAATCTGATAATTATATATTCCTTCATAATAATAGTTATTGCGTGCCTACTAAGTATTAGACACTATGCATGATACTTAGTATTTATTATTACATTCAAGCATTAAGGTAATAGCAATGCTAAAGCTTTAAAGTTCACATGAAGCTAAGCTAATATTTGGATGGTATTATAGTAAAGCACCCCTGACAATTGCAAAACAACTGCAGAATGGGACTCAGAACACTATATTATTAATAGTTGCGTAAAAGGATACAGAACGAATTCCGGGCTCTGTAGTAACGATAGGACTAGGACACTGCTCAGGCTCAAAGCCTAAGGGGTGGAGTGGGGACGTGGCTTCTTTTCCCTCCTCTAGTGCTTCCCTAAGCTTGTACAGACATGCCTAGCAAGAAGTAGTATCGCCTTTTAAATTTACCCTGAACCAATATATGTTAACAGCCAGAGTGACATTTGTTTACCAACTACAGAGTGCTAGGGCAGTAAACCTAAGTTTCTTTATATGGTCATTAGCTTCAGAAATTTCCAGAAAAACTCTCCCAGCCCCAGCTACTCAAAGAACAGATTCTCTGAGCTCTTAGTTGGGGAAGGAGGGTTTTCCCATTTCCCTTCAAACTATATATTTTATTATTTTTTTTACTTTATTTCTTTATTTTATTATGTTATGTTAGTCACCATACAGTACATCATTAATTTTTGATGTAGTGTTCCATGATTCATTGTTAGCCCAGTGATGGGTATTAAGGAGGGCACATATTGCATGTAGCACTGGGTGTTATACGTAAACAATGAATCATGGAACACTACATCCCTTCAAACTATAATAAATACAGGAGCAGTCACACATATAACCTTATGGCTATTAACTTTCAAATATAGGGAATAAAAGTAATTATTTGTGATATTCCCTACTTGATAACCCCTACTGAACACTAACTATGTGCCAGGAATTGCAGTTGGGTGTAGAACCTACAGAAATCAGGAAAACCATGTTTCATGTCCCCGAGGAATAGTCAGACAAGGAAAACCATCATGTAATTAAGGTTTAGGGGATCTGTGGGGTCATCAAGTCAAACATTTGATTTTACAGATCAAAAGACTCAACAGCAAAGAAGGCCACTTACTTACCAAAATCACAGGTGATGTTAGTGATACCACTGCAATTAAAAGCCTAGTCAACCAGCACCTGGGCCAATGTTCTTTGAACTCTAAATCTCAGGGCACAGGATCTCTTTTATCCTTAGCCTTTCTTATTTGTTTGAAAGTCACTGACATTTCTGTTCCACACTGATCTGATTCTCCTCTACCTTCATGATTTCACTGCCAAGTCCCTGATCAGTTCCACGAGGCCCCTTTTCTCCTTCCCGTCTGAGCTCTTAGAGTTCCTTGAGGATCACTGTCTCACCACCACCTCTAGCTGATTAGGTTCACTTGTGCCAAGCTGTCATTGTTCGTGAGCTGACTGCAGATAATGCTGTCTCAACTTTTTGTACAAGTGAGAAGAATGTACATTAAATAATAATTAGCTACCTTGCATTTGTCTCCCTTAGCTATGCAGTCTGGCACTTCTTATTTGTTACAAATAATTTTCACATCTATTACTTCTTCCTTGGATATTGGTCCAGTATTAAAAAAGAAATCCCACTGTATACATTTCCATTTCTGATTGAGTTCTCTCTCCTGGAATTAATGTAAATTTCTTTTTGTCCCTGGGAATGTCTGCATGTATACTCATTATCTTTCCCATGATAATCTGTTCTTTCTTTCAGTTTAGATGAGCCTATTGTTCAGTATTGTTCAATAGTCACGAATCTAATAGAGACAGGTGCCTGGGTGGCTCAATCGGTTAAGTGTCCAACTCTTGGTTTTGGCTCAGGTCATGATCTCATGGGTTGTGGGATCAAGCCCAGGGTTGGGCTCCATGCTCGGTGGGGAGTCTGCTTGAAGATTCTTTCCCTCTGCCCCTCCCCCAACTTGCTCAAATCAATCAATCAATCAATCTTTAAAAAAAGGAAAAAAAAAGAATATAATAGAGACTGTGTCAGGATTTAAACTCCTTTTTTTTCAGGGTATTTCAAAATTATATTGTTTTTCTTTTTACACTCAATTTCATTAAGTCTCACTTATCAGACTGCAAATACAAAACAATTTCTTTCTTTTGGTCTTCATTCAATATAGGCCTGTTACCAGGAACTCTAATATTTAGAATGGGCACAGAGATAAAAGACATATTCCCTGCATTGAGTCATGGTGGAAAAGTCAGGCAGGTAGATCAATGATAACTCCACAGTGTGATACGTAGTTTGATGTGTTATAGTGAAAAGGAAGGGATAAACAGATCCTTCAATCCTTCTTGGGGTGGAGAACAAAAGCTTTAACAAAGTAGTAGATACTTAAACTGAGTGTTGAGTGCAGAAGGAAAAAGAGCAATTGACAGAAAGGGAATGTTGTGCTATTTTGCAGCTGGGGAAATTGAAGAGTAAATAAAACATTGTTATTCTCAAAAGCACAGGGTCAAGATTCGAAGAGACAATTTATAGAGAAAATACAACCCACTGGGAGAAAGCTGGATATATTCTGTGGAATTTTTAAGCATCCAAATTCTACCTGGGATTTCAGCATGCCAATTCTTCTCCTTTAAGATGATTGGAAGGATAAAATTTTGCAATATTTTAAGCATTTTATTTCATACAAAAAACTTAGAAAAGGTTAGAGAAGTTAATACAATGTTTTCTACAGGTTTTACTTCTATAGGTAAGAGGGAATCACTGAAGATATTTGAGAAAGGCACTTGAATTGTTGAAAGGTGTATTTACTGAAGCTATTTTGTCAGGAACATCAGAACACAATTTTTTATCAGAAACAATTTGGAGAAAGAAATAATAATTTGTAGGCAAGACAAACCAACACTAACATTATTTCAACAAGACTAAAAGTCAAAGCCTAAATCAGAGAGGCAATTTAAATAACAGACCAGGGTGGCCAGGGAAGTCTCCTGACTTCCCTTAGGATACTGGATCACTGAATTGCTTGTTTAAATTTCTGTCAACCAGCCCACCTATTTGAGGTGTGAGAAGAGTGTTTTTCATAGCAACCGAATGGAAAGGGAGGACATCCCAGGAGAATTTAGCCCCCTTATTTGCTCAGAATAAAAGATCATTCTGAGTTATTAAATAGGAGTGAATTCAGAAAACATTGGTGTTCTTTCTTAGTGCT
>NW_027691402.1:0-358 GCF_054177405.1 Leptonychotes weddellii | reverse complement strand
TGGGATCCCAGAAGAAGAAGAAAGAGAGAGAGGGGCAAAAGGTATATTGGAGCAAATTATAGCAGAGAACTTCCCTAATTTGGGGAAGGAAAAAGGCATCAAAATCCAGGAGGCACAGAGAACCCCTCTCAAAATCAATAAAAATAGGTACACACCCCGACATCGAATAATAAAACTTACGAGTGTCAGAAACAAAGAGAAAATCCTGAAAGCAGCTCGGGACAAGAGGTCTGTAACCTACAATGGTAGAAACATTAGATTGGCAACAGACCTAACCACAGAGACCTGGCAGGCCAGAAAGGACTGGCATGATATATTCAGAGCACTAAATGAGAAAAATATGCAGCCAAGAATACTA
>NW_027691401.1:0-358 GCF_054177405.1 Leptonychotes weddellii | reverse complement strand
TTGTGTATGGTGTAAGAGAGTGGTCTGGTTTAATTCTTTTGTATGTTACCTGTCCAGTTTTCCCAACACCATTTGTTGAAGAGACTATCTTTTTCCCATAATTGACCGTATCATTGTGGGTTTATTTCTGGGGTTTCTACTGTGTTCCACTGATCTCTGTGTCTGTGTTTGTGCCAGTACCATACTGTTTTGATGACTATAGCTTTGGAATATGACTTGAAGATCAGGATTGTAATGCTTCCAGCTTTGCTTTTCTTTTTCAAGATTGCTTTGGCTATTTGGGGTCTTCTGTGGTTCCATACAAATTTTAGGATTGTTTGTTCTAGCTCTGTGAAAAATGCTGTTGGTATTTTGAAGG
>NW_027691400.1:0-358 GCF_054177405.1 Leptonychotes weddellii | reverse complement strand
TTTTTTTTTTTTTAGTGTTTTAGGGTGTTTTATTCTCCTATCCTGTGTATATGGAGGGCACATACAATATGTGAAAAACACAGATCTCCTTCCCCACCAACTCTTAACACAATCATTTTCTTTCAGTAATACATGTGCACGGTAGAAAACAACAACAACAACAACAACAACAACAACAATACAACAGGGTACTGTGAAAAGTCAGTCTCCTTCCCATTCCTGAATATGAATCTGACAAATCCACTCCCCCGTGACAATTTTATAGTTTCTTGTGTTTCCTTCCAAAGATGTTTTATGCATTTATGAATATATATACATATAACACATGTGCCCCCCCAAAACACACACACACTTAACA
>NW_027691399.1:0-358 GCF_054177405.1 Leptonychotes weddellii | reverse complement strand
GGGATTCTACTTGTACAAGTCTTAGAAACAAGCTTTGATCACAAGAAAAGTATTTCAGAAGTCAGGGGAAATGATTCTGTCCTTCCCAGCTGCTTACTGGGGACCCCTCTTGGAGACACACCACATACCTGCATTTACTGAAGGCTCACAGGTGTCCTGTAGTAAAAATTATTTATTTAATTTTTTAAGATTTTTTTTTAAGATTTTATTTATTTATTTGAGAGAGAGAGAATGAGAGAGAGCAAGCACATGAGAGGGGGGAGGGTCAGAGGGAGAAGCAGACTCCCCGCCGAGCAGGGAGCCCGATGCGGGACTCGATCCAGGGACTCCAGGATCATGACCTGAGCCGAAGGCAGTC
>NW_027691398.1:0-358 GCF_054177405.1 Leptonychotes weddellii | reverse complement strand
TGGCTTTTGTTACATTCACATTGTGGTGCCACCATTACCACTGTCTAATTCCAGAATGTTTTAGTTTGTTTAGAACATTTTTTTAATGTTTTTTTGTTTCTTTTTTTAAGATTTTTATTTATTTATTTGACAGAGAGAGACAGCGAGAGAGGGAAGACAAGCAGGGGGAGTGGGGGAGGGAGAAGCAGGCTTCCCACTGAACAGGGACCCTGATGTGGGGCTGGATCCCAGGACCCCGGGGTCATGACCTGAGCCGAAGGCAGACGCTTAACGACTGAGCCACCCAGGCACCCCTGTTTAGAACATTTTTTATCATCCTTAAAATAAATCCTGTACTCACTGAACAGTCACTTGCTAT
>NW_027691397.1:0-358 GCF_054177405.1 Leptonychotes weddellii | reverse complement strand
ATGGACTCCTGTCTCACATTTAGGTCTTTCAAACGTTTTGAGTCTATTTTTGTGTGGGGTGTAAGGAAATGGTCCAGTTTCATTCTTCTGCATGTGGCTGTCCAATTTTCCCAACACCATTTGTTGAAGAGACTGTCTTTTTTCCATTGGACATTCTTGCCTGCTTTGTCGAAGATTAGTTGACCATAGAGTTGAGGGTCCATTTCTGGGCTCTCTATTCTGTTCCATTGATCTATGTGTCTGTTTTTGTGGCTAGGCCATTTCTATATAGAGAAGGTAAGGCCATGCTATTGAGAGGCATATTTGTGACGGTCTCATGCACATAATGACTCAAATAGGTGGGATTTTTTTTCTCCTT
>NW_027691396.1:0-358 GCF_054177405.1 Leptonychotes weddellii | reverse complement strand
CCCCAGTCCTAACATCGAGTATGTTAGGGGCAGAACTGGGATTTGAACCTTGATCTGTTCGCCTCCAAAATGTCAGCTTCCCTCCTCTAATTTGACAGTTCCTTCCAAAAACTATAGAACCATTCATGGAGGAAGTTTTCAGTGTAACCCTCCCCGTGGCAGGAGGACAGGTGGACTCCGCCAGATACTTCCATCGAGCACCATGGAAGCTACAAAGAGTGTGATCTAACAACAACGTCAATAATAGTAATCGTAACAGTGACAGCAGCTACTATTGAGCACTCTGGCCAGGACCAGATTTAGTGCTTTACACAGATTCTCTCATTTACTCCTTACCGCAGTCCTAGGAGATGACTTT
>NW_027691395.1:0-358 GCF_054177405.1 Leptonychotes weddellii | reverse complement strand
AGGGGCACCTGGGTGGCTCAGTCGTTAAGCGTCTGCCTTCGGCTCAGGTCATGATCCCAGGGTCCTGGGATCGAGCCCCGCATTGGGCTCCCTGCTCGGCGGGAAGCCTGCTTCTCCCTCTCCCACTCCCCCTGCTTGTGTTCCCTCTCTCGCTGTGTCTCTCTCTGTCAAATAAATAAATAAAATCTTTAAAAAAAAAATTAAAAAAAATAAATTTCAATTTAATGACAAATTTTAATGAAATGGGGAAAAATATTTGAAGTTGTCTCTACCACACAGATGTATGTTAACTTGGCAACTAGAAGATACTGGTTGGAAATTTTAGACTTGAAATTGTATTTTTCTTTTTTTTTTTTTT
>NW_027691394.1:0-358 GCF_054177405.1 Leptonychotes weddellii | reverse complement strand
GAAGCATTATAGGATAAATATTCTAATAAATTTAATAATTATATTGGGAGATGATGAAGCAATGTGTCCAATTTTAAATATCTTAGTAATTAAACTTTCCATTTATAGCTTTCAAATTTAAAAAATGTTGAGCTTATTATAATTATAATGAAATATTGCACACAATTATATGAACTTTAATAATTGATATCAGTGTATCATCCATGAAACTTTATGGAATGTTGAAAAGAAGTAATTAGAGGAAAGAAAGAGTTTATGTTAGGAGGTTAATGCCTTCAAAACTATATAGAAGACATAAAATTTTGGGACAGTTGCTATTTGACCTTTAATTCTAACAATGAGAACATTATTTTATACT
>NW_027691393.1:0-358 GCF_054177405.1 Leptonychotes weddellii | reverse complement strand
CTTCAAATGTGCTATGGGCGTGTAAAGCAAATATACATTCGTTCATTCATTCCACACCAACGAGCAGCTAACTGAGGAGTGCCTGCTCTGTATCAGGCAGGCAGTAAGTCGGGCACTAGGGCCGTGATGGGGACCATCCTAAGAGACCGGTGTGTGTACCCAGACCTGCAGCTGTACGCACACTGGCTTCATCTACAGCACCCTGACTCCAACCAAACACAACCAGCCGTGGGTGCTGGGGGTAGCTAGGCTTAGCAGGCTGCAAAGTTTCCCAGGTAACTGGTACCAGCAATTTGCTGGTGCAAGATTCTTAAAGTAGTCCCAACACCAACAGCAGGAGTCATCTGAGCTGCGTAGT
>NW_027691392.1:0-6861 GCF_054177405.1 Leptonychotes weddellii | reverse complement strand
TGTTCCATTGGACATTCTTTCCTGCTTTGTCGAAGATGAGTTGACCATAGAGTTGAGGGTCCATTTCTGGGCTCTCTATTCTGTTCCATTGATCTATGTGTCTGTTTTTGTGAGAACATGGCTTTTCTTACACCTACGAGTATGGAGTAAATTTCATACTTACCGTACATATTTATAGCTCCCAAGATGTAGGAGAAATTACTTGCACATGAAAAGACAGGGTTTTTTTTGCCAGAAAAATTCAGCATGAGTCTTTAATTGTATCCTTTCTGTAAGAGAAGTGGGATATTCTGGTTTGATACATGCCTCCAGAAATTAATGCCAGATGAACTCAGGATGCCTCAACAATTTTGGTTTTCTTTTACTCTTTCTAACCCAAAAGCTAAAGTGTAGTGGAAAGGAAGGAACAGGTCATTCTGACATTTGGTAGATGAAGGTGCCTTTCTCCTCTCTCCCCTTCCCCAGGGCTCCCTGAGCTGACTTAGGGCTGGGAGCAGGACTGGGGTGAATACCAGTTTAATTCCAGTTTTCTTGCAGCCCTATCTTCCAGATGCAAAATCTCATTCAAGTACCCAAACCTCATATTTCTTTTAATCTTATTTTGAGTCAGGAGAAATTGAGCCCCGAGACTTCCTTTGTGACAGGCGGTCAGTAGACTTCAGACAAATAATAACTGCAAGTATAGAATGATAACCCAACTCCTGCTTTAGCAGTGCTTTTATTTTCTAAATAAGGAAGCCTACCCAGAAACTGTACCAGCAAGAGTGTTGTGGGCTTAGCCATGTGTGACAAAGTTGTTGACTGCAGGTGAGGAGTTAGAACTCTGCCACCAGCTGTTTGTGTGGCCCTGGACATATCATTTCAACTCTCTGGGCCACATGTGTCACACGAAAGTTTTGGAACTGGGTGACTATTAATGGGTGTGTCCATGCTCTATCTCACTAAGATTCTAGATGTAGAATAAGAAGATTCTTTGAAAATTGAAATTCAGGGTAATAAAGAACCCTGTCAACAGTAAATGCTTAGATATAATGGGATTTAACTATTTCTAGTAGAATTTTTGAATGTGCCAATAAGATCAGTGCAGTGTTTTTACAAAACCATGCTCAAACTTGTGACGAAACTTAGATGTATTGCTGTCTATTTTGGTTGGATGCTGTCGATAAGCATGTTAGACCCAGGTTAAAAATAAATCCCCCAAAGCCAATGGAAATTAGATGGGAATTAGCAAATTACTAGAATTTGAACAGAATTATGTGCAGTTTTGATCCTTGAAAGAAACTCCTTAAAGGATACTGATGAATGAAAAGTGCTTTATATATTTACTTCAGAAGCTGGAAAATAGACCAAATTTAGAATCCTGGGCAGCAAAATAAAGTAAATTTCATGTAAATTAGGCCATGCACATGGCCAATCCCAAACAAACAAATCACTGCTATATATGCTGAGAGAGCTCAGCCAGTGAGTCTCATACGAAATAAGTTCCTCAAGGAGCACACAATGCTTGATTTCATAGCTGCTAATCATCATTACACTGTTGCTCATATAAATCTTGCCTATTTTTCTTTTTCCCACTGTTCTTCTCCTGGTTTTAGTTGAAAAAATATTTTCTCTAATATTAATCTGCTGATATTATGATAATAAATATCATTTAACTAAAAATGTTGTTCAGATCCTGAGTGATCCAGAAAGACTTTACATATAATCTGAATTCACTGAGCAATTGCAATTAAATACTTCTCTTGCAGTTTACTGAGTAGACTAACCTCTTCTCTGCTCTGTTCAGTATGTATTTAGAAATGAGGTGGGACCAGATTCCTGAGAACTCAAAATGTATATGGTATATGAATGTTACTTCATTCACAGGTCTGAGTATAGAACATTTTATCAGTTAAATCTCACTCTGTATTGTCACTCTTTAGGTTGATGGAAATTTGATCTCAGTGCACAAGTTTTCTGTATAAGTGAGGAAAAGAAGCTTTATAAGTTGTCCACATTCCCAACTATACTACAGGCTGAAACCAGAAGCCGAAGATGGACTTAACAGGTAAAATTAAAAACTTGCTTTTCACATTGATCTGACACATGCCTCCTGGAGAGTAAAATATTCAGTATAAAATTTGCTGAAGGAAATAAATATTGAAAAAAAATTGAAGTTCTTACTGGACTAGGTAAAAACAGTATATTAAAAATGTAAGTTTTTGGGATAATATAAATATAACTCAAAAAATTCAAAACCAAAAGTTACATAATTTATGTAATTTTAAGGAATGTAATTCTCTGACCCCTGTATGGAATTCATTAGTAAATCACTAAATCTGATGTAATTTTACCTAGAGAAATTCAAGCAAGATATGTATAGGGAGCTTTGTTGATACAAATGAGTGAGGTCTTATACACATGGGTACTTCTAGGTGGCTGTATAACACACTGCCATTCACTGGGTGACTTAAATAACAAAGTTTTATTTTCTCGTAACTCTGGAGGCTGGAAATCAGAGATCAAGGTGCCATAGGGGTTGGTTTCTGGTGAGACCTCTCTGGCTTTCAGACAGCACTTTCATCCTCTGTTCAAACATAATCCCTTTGCTGTGTACACCTGGAGAGAGAGAGGTCTCTGGTGTCTCTTTCTCTTCTTCTTCTTCTTTTTTTTTTTGAGAGAGAGAGAAAGGGAGAGCGTGAGTGGGGTTTGGGAGGGTTGGTGGGGGAGGGGCAGAGGGAGGGAGAGAATCCCAAGCAGGCTCCACACCCAGCATGGAGCCAACAAGAAGTTTGATCTCACCACCCTGAGATCATACCTGAGCCAAAATCAAGAGTCCGATGCTTAACCGACTGAGTCACCCGGGTGTCCCTTTTTCTCTTCTTAAGAGGACACCATTCATACTCTAGATTAGGGCCCAACTCTTATGACTTCATTTAACTTCAGTTACCTCCCTGAAGACGCTCTTTCTAAATCTAGTCACGTTGTGGGGTTAGGGATTCAACATATGAATTTGGGGAGGTGCCCAGTCCCTAACAAGGGTTTATATCCTTTAAATTTTTTTTTAACTGTCATTTAATGGATTTTTAGGAAGAAACTATAGAAAATGTGTTTAGTTTGCCACGTTGTAGTTTGCATATTCATGAAACCCTTCTAACTAGTTCCTGAATCACAGGATAAAGAATAAAAGTTCTGAGGTTTTCCTCATCATTCAGGGCAGGGGGGCCTCATCTCATCCCTCTTCCTTCTTTCAGTGAGGGGCTTGAACTCACCACCCTGAGAATAAGACCTGAGCTGAAACCATGAGCTGAATGCTTAACTGACTGAGCCGCCCAGGCACCCTGTCATCCCTCTTCCTTCTGACTCTACCTTTTGGTCTTCCATTTTTTGGTTTTCCTTTGTGGTTCTTCACACTGAAAGATTCAAATTTCAAGTAAACACTGTTCTCTGCTCAAATTGTCATTTGCAACTACGACAATCTGTGCCCAGGTAAAGTTAACTAGACACATTAATGATGTGAAAATGGTAATATCGTCCCTGAATTTTTAAAGAATTTTTAATTTTTGAGAAATATAAGCAAAGGGATTCAGAAGGATATTAATGTGTTTCTTCTCTTCCTCCTTATTCTTATACCTTATTTTTCCTGTTTCTAGTCCATCGCATTTGTATTACCTGACATGGTGGGCACAAACTTTTTGTGTGATGGAAGGCTGCGTAGTAAATAGTTGGCAGACCATGGGCAGTGTAATATCCTAAAGCCTCAGTTTTTTCAGCTGTAAGATTGGTATAATAATAAAATACACCTCTGAAGATCCATGTGAGGACTCATTAAGATAATATATAACAGTTAGCATCAGGCATTGAATAACATTGGTGGTCCGGTGGATATTTGTATCTCGACGAAAATAGAGATCATGGAATCCTCTTGTATGAGTTACGATTAGTTTAAATAAGAGAGGCTTAAAAAGGTAGATATTGATTTCTCTCTGGCCTAAAAAGCCTAATGATAGGCAGTTGATGGCTGATACAGCAGCAGTAGCAACAACAGCTGTAAACAGAAAATCTCTCTGACCTGTCTCCTCTTCAAAATTCACTAGTTTGGTGAATGAAATCGTGATCTACCTTATCATAAAATAAGAAACTTAACCCACTAAGATCAGTTGATCACCACAGTAGGTCAATTCCAACTCTTAATTATCTCTCCAATAATTCATCCTTCCCACCCAACCCTACTGCCTCTGCTTTACTTCTGGCCTTGGAGATGCTAACCAGTATTCTGTACCACACTGGCATTCTAAATGGGCTCTTTCTCAAGTCATACCCTACTCTAATCTCTCTTCTACACATTATCTATGGGATAGTCTTTCTAAATGTAAATCTCTGTTATCCTTCTCTTTAAAACTCATCAGTGGCACCATGTTATTTATAGAACTGAAAGCTGGAAATTTTTCAAAAGACATCCATAATCCTTCTGATCCAGCCCCTGCTTACCATCCTGGCCTCATTTTCTTTTATTCCCATCTAAGGTAGGCAGAGTAATGGTTACCTCAAAGATGACCACATCTTAATCCCTGGGACCTATGTATATGTTATGTTTATGGCAAGGGGGAATTAAGGTTGCAGATGGCATTAGGTTGCTAATCAGTTGACTTTAAAGTAAAAGGATTTTCCTGGATTATCTGGGAGATAGAAGAGGCAGTGTCATAATAATCTAATGTGAAACTCAACTGGCTATTGATGGCTTTGAAGGTGGAAGGGTGCCAAAAGCTAAGAAATAAAGGTTGCCTAAAGAAGCTGGAAAAGGCAAGTAATCAGATTCTCCCCTATGACTTTAAAAAAGGAACACAGCCCTGCCAACACCTTGATTTTGGCCTCCTGAGAGTGTATTTGATTTGCGACCTATAGACTATAAGATAATGAATTTGTGTTTTTAAGCCACTAAATTTGTGGTAAGTTGTTAACAAAAGCAATAGGAAGCTAATACACCATCACACCCTTGATAATTTACTTCAAACACAGTAGGTATATATACAATTTCCTGTACTTGGAATGCCATTACCTTTTTGTAGGCCTTACACCTACTTCTGAAGTTAATTTCTATCAGAAGAATTTACTGATTGGATTTCTGCTCATTTCTGTCCTAACACATTATATTTGTAATCTCTTTTGTACTACTACTTCTTCCAAGACTGTTGAGCTTCTGGAGGCCAGGGACCTATCCACAGTACCTAGCCCACGAATGAATTAAATATGATGAATAAATGAAAATGGAGTGGTCTAAATACTTTTATTTTATTTTTTAATTGATGCAAGGCACTTTTTTGGGCCTCATTTAGAAAAAAAATAGTGCTACATTGGTTATTCTACTTAGAACTGTTTTGGACAAAGAAAAAATGGGCTAAACAACTCTAAAAAGAACAAAGACAACATTTGGCTCTTAAAGAAAAAAGGAAAGTGACTCAAAAGTCTAAAACTCCTTGTTTTTTAGTGTCTAGTATTACCAAGCAAAATATCTTCCTTTGTTCATTAAACTTTTTTTTTCTATAGAATAAACAAATTAGGAAGATAATAGGAATGGAAGCAATACTTGGATCATGTTAAAGTAAGAAGAGTTAGCTAATGTCATGATTCAAAGATTATTAATAAGGTATTAAGTTTAAAAAAATAAAAGGGTAATGAAGCTACTGAAGTACACTAAAACAGAAATGTGGCAGATTCCTGTATTTGTTAATGTTTCCAGAAGAGGTTTCATCATAAAAATGCACTGTAAAATTATTTTTAAAATGTGATATATAGAACACAAAATGAATTTTTAGCAAACTTTAGGAAATTCTTGTTATAAATTACCCAGATTTTATTTTATTTTATTTATTTATTTTTTTTATTCTTATGTTAATCCCCATACATTACATCATTAGTTCTAGATGAAGTGTTCCATGATTCATTGTTTGTGCACAACACCCAGTGCTCAATTACCCAGATTTTATAAACAAATCCTCCAACTTGCATTTTGTTTAAAGTAATAACTTTATATCATACAAATAAATTTCAAGTATGAAAAGTGCATTATTGCAATAATACCTCTTTGCAAGTCCAAAATTCTTGGTTTATAATAAAACTTATGTAAAGAGTAAAAAAAAAAAGAAAAGAAAAGAAAATGAAGAAAGGAGTAAAACCATCAGTACCATCTATTGCAGAAGTCCAACATCTTAAAATGTTGCTCAACAAGTTGCAGAGAAACATGCCTGGAAGCAACATATAATTAAAAAAAACAAAACGACTTGTGTTTTTACCATTTTACATTATTACTGTCTCTAGTATTTTCTCCTTCCCAAATAGAAATTCACATCCTCTCTAATGTTGCTCAAGTCAGCCATTCTGTGCAGTCGCCACTTGCATGTTTCTAAAATCATCTTCTTCTTCATGTGTTCTCTTCAAGCTGCCTGTGGGTCCAGAATGAACAGATAATGACCTTTCTATCTGGAGTGGTGACATCATCTGTATTGTTAATTTTGCTAGGTAGATGGCTTCATATTCCTGAAGTTGATGGACAAATCCAGCATTAGGATTAATACAAAACCCTTCTTGAACATAAGCATCTCTGTACTTCATTCCAAATGTTTCCATAATGAATGCAATAACAAAGGCAGCTCTGCTGGAGATCCCAGTATTTCCACGGACAAGAACTTTTCTTCCAGTTTGGAAGCTTCCATCAATAAATTCTTTAGTCATGGGAAAATAATGTATTATATTTTCAACTGGATTATCTGCAATATCCAAGACTAAATATCTAAATAATTGTTGAAAGTTGGTTTAACAAAGTTTGCTTCAATATTTTGTCTTATGCATATTATATGGATTATTCCATATTTCTGTAGTATA
>NW_027691391.1:0-358 GCF_054177405.1 Leptonychotes weddellii | reverse complement strand
TTTTTTTTTAAAGATTTTATTTATTTATTTGAGACAGAGAGAATGAGAGAGAGAGAGCATGAGAGGGGGGAGGGGCAGAGGGAGAAGCAGACTCCCCGCCGAGCAGGGAGCCCGATGCGGGACTCGATCCCGGGACTCCAGGATCATGACCTAAGCCGAAGTCGCTTAACCGACTGAGCCACCCAGGTGCCCCAATGCTCATAACATTTAAAGAATGCAGTGATGCCCCACAGAAAGCACTCGGACGTAAAATTATCAGTGCGTTGCTTTAATTCTTTATTTTCTTATTTGTCTCTTGCTTGTCATCCCAACGAGCAAATTAGCAGATTCCACCAGTGTTTAAAATTCTGTCATTAAT
>NW_027691390.1:0-358 GCF_054177405.1 Leptonychotes weddellii | reverse complement strand
TGCCTTTGGCTCAGGTCATGATCCTGGAGTCCCGGGATCGAGTCCCGCATCGGGCTCCCTGCTCTGCAGGGAGTCTGCTCCTCCCTCTGACCCTCCCCCCTCTCATGTGCTCTCTGTCTCTCTCATTCTCTCTGTCTCAAATAAATAAATAAAATCTTTAAAAAAAAAAAGTACAGGAAAGGGAGGGAAAGGAAAATACCCATCATTACTGTTCAGAAGTAGTATATTTTCCTTCAATGCTATTTTAAAACCTAGTGTTGAAATTGCACTTTTATAAAAATGGCTGGTTGTTTTCATTTTAGAATAAACATTGTAGGACTTTTTTTTCTGCTATTAGCATCTCTTGAAAGACATTTTT
>NW_027691389.1:0-358 GCF_054177405.1 Leptonychotes weddellii | reverse complement strand
CTTAATGTCCCCTCTTCCAGGAAGTCTTCATAGACCTTCCCTTCCAAGTCCAGGCATCTCCTTTGTGCTCCTGCTAATCTTTTCCGATATTTGTTTGCCCTATCAGGAACTATATGACAAAACATTATCAGATTTTATTTTTTAAAGCCCTAGAACTTTGTCTTCAAATGAAATCTTACACAGAAAAAAGTTCTCTATAGACAATGAGAGCTCATAGCTAACATTTCTGAGTTCCTATTAGTATATTTATGCTAATATTTATGGAGTGTACTAAGTACTGTATGTACATTATCTCCTATAAGGATATGTGGCTGAAGTGATGGTTGAGATCCTAGTCCACGCCTGGAAAACCAGGATG
>NW_027691388.1:0-358 GCF_054177405.1 Leptonychotes weddellii | reverse complement strand
ATGACCAGGGAGCCCATGTGGGACTCAATCCCAGGACCCTGGGATCATGACCTGAGCTGAAGGCAGACGCTTAACGACTGAGCCACCCAGGGACCCCTAAAAATCTTTTATATTTTTCATTTTTAGAGTCATATTCTATCACTTCATTGTAGTTAACCTTATTTTTGGTATATATATATGAAAGTTGTTCCTGCTTTAATATTTTCAGATACAGTTTCTTCTAACAGACCAAAATATACCCTAAATCTATAGTGTATGGCTTTGTTCTAGTCTCCTGCATGATCACATTTTCTCTCCCCTTTTTTTAATTTCTCTTCTTTCTTTTTTCAAACAAATTCTTATCTTATCAATTCCTTTT
>NW_027691387.1:0-358 GCF_054177405.1 Leptonychotes weddellii | reverse complement strand
GGGGCACCGGTTTCCGTCTCGGAGGCTGCAGTTCGCATGCGTGCGACCGTCATGCCGGTTTCTGTCCGGAGTGGGCGGGGGCGGGGGGGTTGCAGTTCGCGTGCGTGCGACCCCGCCGGTCTGGTTTTCCACCCCAGAGGCTGCCCTAAAGTTCTTTCGCAACGCTACCGGTCTGTGAGTCTGTGCCCCATCTACAGCGCATGAGGCTGTCACTCACCGGCGGTGTAGGATCCCCAGGTCCAGGCTTCTCCCGCCGCCATTTATCCTCTGATATCTGCCCGCAGGATCACGGCTCTCCCCTTCGTACCTCAAAACCAACTGCCTGCGATATTCTGTTTGTAGAGATCCAGATCTTCTT
>NW_027691386.1:0-358 GCF_054177405.1 Leptonychotes weddellii | reverse complement strand
TGGTGGGTACAATACCTGCTTTGGGAGGGGGGCGGGATGTGTCAGGGAGCCAGGTCCTCAGGGGTCCCCATCTTCTGCAGGCAGGAAGTTCTGCCCTATTTCGATATGGCTTGTCAGTCAGAGATGGAGCAGGTAAACCTTACACCAAGGAAGCAGGGAGTTCAATGGCAGTCTTTTTTTTTTTTTTTTTTTAAGATTTTATTTATTCATTTGAGGGAGAGAATGGGAGAGAGAGAGCATGAGAGGGGGGAGGGTCAGAGGGAGAAGCAGGCTCCTCGCCGAGCAGGGAGCCCGACGTGGGACTCGATCCCGGGACTCCAGGATCATGACCTGATGCCGAAGGCAGTCGCCCAACCGA
>NW_027691385.1:0-358 GCF_054177405.1 Leptonychotes weddellii | reverse complement strand
CGCCTGGGTGGCTCAGTTGTTAAGCATCTGCCTTCGGCTCAGGTCATGATCCCAGGGTCCTGGGATCGAGCCCCGCATTGGGCTCCCTGCTCAGCGGGAAGCCTGCTTCTCCCTCTCCTGCTCCCCCTGCTTGTGTTCCCTCTCTCGCTGTGTCTCTCTCTGTCAAATAAATAAATAAAATCTTAAAAAAAAAAAAAAAAAAAGAGTTGGGCGCTTAACCGATTGAGCCACCCAGGTGCCCCAAACACAATTATATTTATAGAGTCTCTTATCTAATATTAACAACCCTGTGAAATTAGAGGTATATTAACAGATGAGGAAATGGAGGACCTCGAGAGAAAGCTTACCAAATAACAAT
>NW_027691384.1:0-358 GCF_054177405.1 Leptonychotes weddellii | reverse complement strand
TTTTTTTTTTTTTAAAGATTTTATTTATTTATTTGAGAGAGAGAATGAGAGACAGAGAGCATGAGAGGGAGGAGGGTCAGAGGGAGAAGCAGACTCCCTGCCGAGCAGGGAGCCCGATGCGGGACTCGATCCTGGGACTCCAGGATCATGACCTGAGCCGAAGGCAGTCGCTTAACCAACTGAGCCACCCAGGCGCCCCAAGAAGCTTGTTTCTTTGCAAAAGTTCCCAGAATGATGTCAAATGAGAACTGGTCACGTGACATCCTCTTTCCTGGCAAACTCCTTCCACACTGTTAGAGAACTTTTATAGATTAAAATTGTTGAGATTATTTTAATTCTTTTTTATTCTAAGTAAATT
>NW_027691383.1:0-358 GCF_054177405.1 Leptonychotes weddellii | reverse complement strand
CTTTAAAATTTTGAGATACAGTTTCTTCTAACAGATCAAAATACACCCTAAATCTCTAGTGTATGGCTTTGTTTGAGTCTCCTGCCTGATGACATTCTCTCCCTTTTTTTTTTTAAATCCTCTTCTTTCTTTTTTCAAACTGCTTATCAATTCCCTTTATAAAATTTTTTAAAATTTTCATCTATACAGTAATAATCCATCCCTTCATCATATTAACCCTTATTTTTGTACATGTATAAGTTTTTCTTTCTTTAAAATTTTCAGAGGCACTTTCTTCTAACAAACGAAAATACGCCCAAAATCTAGTGTGTGTCACTGATCTATGCACCTGCCTGATCATATTTGATCATATTCTGTT
>NW_027691382.1:0-358 GCF_054177405.1 Leptonychotes weddellii | reverse complement strand
CCCCCCACCCCCCTCCCCGCTAGAACCCTCAGTTTGTTTCTCAGAGTCCATAGTGGACATAGGGTTTTTACAGGGGCATTCAAGTTAAAGTGAGGTCATTAGGGAGGGTTCTGATCCAACATGGCTGGTGGTCTCATAAAAACAGAGATATACATGCAGACACTCAGAAAGAGAAGCTGATGTGAAAAAAATGTAGGGAAACACAGCCAACTACAGGTTAAAAAGAGAGGGTGGAACAGATCCTCCCTCCCAAGCCTCCGAAGGAACCAACCCTACTGATACTTTACTCCCAGAATTCCAGCCTCCAAAACGGAGACAATAAATTTACCTTGTCTAAACCACTCTGTGTGGTGCTTTG
>NW_027691381.1:0-6862 GCF_054177405.1 Leptonychotes weddellii | reverse complement strand
AACTAATGATGTAATGTATGGGGATTAACATAAGAATAAAAAAAAAAAAAGGCATCCCTCAGGTGGGGAGATATCACCCTTGTCAGGAATTTACCTGAGAGAGCCTAGCTGGTAGTTAGCCTTAAATGCCACCAGAGCATGGGGAAAACTGTATGAAAACTTTTTCCTGACTCTTTTCCTCCCCTCTGCTTCAACTATGACTAAGCTGTGGGCTTCAGGAGAGAGAGAGAGAAGATGTAACGGAATAAAGAGAAACGAAGACTAAACCCCCAGTACCCCTTCTACACACACACACACACACCCATTCACTGCACACTTCTCACAGTCAGCAAGCCAGATTGGGAGGGAATGGGGTGCTAAAGCAGGAGAAACCCTAATTTTAGTGTAGTTCAGAGCTGTTTTTCAAACATAGACATTTACACATTTATTTTGAACTGAACGTTTTTATAACTGAAATTACTAAAAGAGTTACCATTTTTGAAGAGTACTCAGGCAAATTATGGATGCTTTGTAAGATGTCAGTCAAGGGCAAATAAATAGTTGGTAGTAGAGAGACAAGAGAAGGGGAGCAGAGAAAATCAAAGTGGTTGTTTTCTTTTGTTATCTATGAGGCCTGCTTTTTCAGCATACGGGTCCCCTATTCCCCTGTGTGAACAGGGAATTTTCATCTTCTTTATGAAAATTGTTTCAAAATTATGGGATGCAGTCTATAAACTGTATACAGTATATACCACAGACATCCTAATTTTCCAAGTATGCAGAGTTTCTAACTCTCATTTTTAAAAACAATACAATTTAAACAAAATTAAAGTTTCCTAATACAGAATAACCCTCCTGAGACTTCTGGAAGATGGCATAATGGGATTATTTGTTTATTTATTTACTTTTAAAAATTTTTAAAAAATCACTTTATACACCACTTTCTATAGCTAGCAGTGTGGGAAAGGTGAATAGGTCTAACTTATTTTCTTCTCTGTTTCAGCACTTTTGAGAGGCACGAAAGGAAATAAGACCCATCCAGAAATTTATTATTTCTCTCCAATTTTTCCTTTTCCCATATGAGCATAGCCTGGAAGTGCACAGACACACTAGGGAATGATTCCACTGTGTGGGAGAAACATCTGCAGAGTGCGCCATGGACCACCAGACTTGGAGTGAGAAAGAAGTATGTGGGGGCGGAGGCGGCAGACAATAAAAGACAAACTAGGAGCTGGTTGGGCCCAAACATTCAAAGGAATAGCCTAACCTTCAGGTTACCTTTTGTGTTATATAAGACGTCTAAGAGCAATAACATTCATATGAAAAACATTTTTTTAATACCGGTAAAATAGAATTCATAGCATACCCTTCAAAAAAAAATTTTTTTTTCTGCGAGGATGGGAAATGTTAGCATTCTGCTTTACACACCACCCTCTAGGGAGCCCAAGCTGGGTGGTTTTCTTGGTCTTCTCCCTCCCCTTCCTTTGCAGCCACTTATTAAGGTGGCCGTGCAAAGCCCAGGAGCTACAGGTCTCCACTCAAACCAGAAGGAAGCACAGGGAAGACAGATGAATTCTGAGTAAGTTTGTTGTAAAACATCAGGGGCAAAAAGGGCTCTGGAAATGCAAATGATTATCATTAGAAAGTAATATGCAACTACTGAAGAAACATTTGAAAGAATAATGTGGTTTCACAAAACAATCCTACAATCTGCATTCAATCAAAACTGACCAAAAATGCTTGCAATGGTTCTTTGTACTGTTGGGAGCCAAATGCTTTCTGGAACTCATGAAGTAAGTTTTACCAAGTGGCACATTACCAACAGAATATAAGTGAAACAATAATCAGCCTTAGAGTTGACTTGTCCAATAAAAGGGAGACTCTCCAACTGTAATGGCCAAGGTATTGAGAGTGACAAGAATATTGATATACCTGTAAATGTTCACAGATGAGTATTATGGATTGGTTTGTTTTAGTCTACAGTACGTGTGACTGGACATCTTACCCCCCCAATAGCTTATGCATGAGGAAAATTAAAATTCAGTGTACAGAGTTTTGAAAATCATATGGGTCAGAGCTATACTTAGAAGATTGGACTGGAAGAACACATGCCACAGACTGATGGAACCTGCTTACTTAGTTTTGATTCTGGGCCAAATTAATAAGTCTCTTAAGTGCAATGGTATTGAAATTCTATTAATCTTATTCTCACAGAAAACAAGACATACATTCTTTCTGGATTGTGGTGTTCACTATTCATACCTTTGGTTCAGAGCCTAAGTGAGCCAGCCTTTTGGGCTCTAATCTTGACAAAGAAATTTCTAGCCCTGGCTATGATTAGGTCTCAGACAAATCATCTGCCTTCACCCCTCCCGGTTCACACCTGGCATTCATGAGAAGAGCAGCCTTCTTGGGATGCAGACTGGCAGGCATAAGGCAGAAACCCCGCTGTCTTTCATGAAAGAAATATTTATCCTGGGACCATATATCATATATCGCCTAAGTGCATGGCTTAGGAGATGTCAAGCACACTCAGAAATCCTAGGCTTCGTTCACTCACCCACCAGAGACAGAAATATATTCGTCAGTAGTTTTTTTTTTTTTCAACAAAATACCATAAAGTTAGAATGAAGTTGAGACCCAGTGTGTTTACTGCCAAAAAACAGACAAGCAAACTGAAAGACCCTAGATTTTCTAACCTAAATATATCGTGCCTTTTAGTTTCTATTTATTTTTCTAAGAGAGAGTCTGATTAAGATAAATACTCAACCAAAATGATACACTGAAGAATAATAGTAAATATGATAAATCTTTATAGTAAATCTTTAAAGCTTGATATTAAGGTTATATTATAAAATCAATAAAAAAGAATCTCATGAATTTAAATTTTACAGAAATATTCTTCTATATTCTGGAGGAGGTTTAAAAGAATATTTTTATTTTATTATATAATGCCAGTATTACATGTATAACACGTACTCACACAATAAAACAGTTCATATGTCATGCTCATGATTCCCTTAAATAATCTTTGTTTCCTCCCTTCCTTCCTACCTCCCTTCTTTTTCTTTCTTTCCTTTTCTCCAGAGAGAGATGTCATTTTGTGTACTTTAGATTGAGAAATTCAGATTCAAATGAGCATCCAGGTATTGGAAATACAGATTAAGTATAAAATAATTGTCAAAATATTCAGATTGGTGGGGCGCCTGGGTGGCTCAGTTGGTTGGGCGACTGCCTTCGGCTCAGGTCATGATCCTGGAGTCCTGGGATCGAGTCCCGCATCGGGCTCCCTGCTCGGCGGGGAGTCTGCTTCTCCCTCTGACCCTCCTCCCTCTCATGCTCTCTGTATCTCATTCTCTCTGTCTCAAATAAATAAATAAAATCTTTAAAAAAAAATATTCAGATTGGTGGTTATGAGTAAAATTAAAGACCGTTTCCCCAGGAAGAATTATTTTTAACAGTGTTTTTAACTTACTAAAACATTCTCTTTTTTGCCTAATTAAACTGTGCTTAACAATCCCATTGTAGAAAACTGTACTTGCAAAGGGGTCAGTTACCTAATTTTATGAGTTTAATAAACTGAAATTATTAAAATCTCATGTTGTCTTTGTAGAGCCCCTCATGGCATTAAAGAGAATTGGTTTTATACAGTTTTATACAGTTTTCATTTGAATACAACTATTTTCATTTGAATACAACTATTCAATATTAGGCTAAAAGGCCTAATTCACTCTAATGTGACTGCAATTTGGCCCCTAAACCTAGAGGCTACAGATTATCAATTTCGTGGCCCGTGTATTAACTCAGTGAATCTTCACTTGTCCCTACTAAATAGTATTATCTCCATTTTCTAGTTGAGGGAAGTGAGCCTTCGAGAGGGTAAGCAACTTGGTAAAAGTGGTTAAACAGAATCTGAAGGACAACTAGGAGTATTTAAATCTAAAATCTAGTATATTACCTTGTCTCTCACTGAACTAAAAGCCAGGAACAAAATCTAGACAAACAAAGGTATTTAAGTGAAGATGGTATTTATAAAGTAGTCAGCTTTTTCAAGAAAAGTGACTCATCTAAAGTATGAAATAATCATTTTGCACATTGGAAATTGAAGCATCAGAATATTACGATAGGTAATAAAAAAATGAATACTTGCCAATTTCAAACACCTGGTCTACTATTCTCGTTCACCCTGCAGAATGGATGGACACTATGAGATGCATTTACTTGGACCTTCTTCCAACTGTGTGAGTTTTGGATATGAAAAATTTTATTTTCTCTGAAGTCAGGAAGGAGCACAGGAAATATATAAAGAGAAGGAAGTACACATCTAAAGGCAGAACCCACCTCAATTGCCATCATGATAAAAAAAAATTTAAAAACATTTAAACTAAAGAAATACATTCTCCAATATGTATTTTTATTGTGGTAAAACATACATAACATAAATTGGCCATTTTATGCTTTTTAAGTGTGCAGTTCAGTAGCATTAAATACATTCACATGTTGTGTAACTATCACCACCATCTATTTCCAGAACTTTTCATCTTCCAAAACTGAAACTAAGTACTCATTAAACACTAACTTTCCATTCCTCGTCTCCCTCCATTTCTTGGAAATTACCATTCTACTTTCTGTCTCTATGAGTTTGAGTACTCTAGATATCTCATAGAAATGGAATCATACCATATCACCATTGTGATGGGCTTATTTCATTTAGTGTAATGTTTTCAAAATTCATCCATGCTGCAGTATTTGTTAGAATTTCCTATTCTTTTAAAGCTGAATATTACACTATATATGTGTATCACATTTTATTTATCCTTTCTTCCATTGGTGGACATTTGGTCTGCTTCTACCTTTTGGCCATTATGAAATGCTACTCCGAAGATGGGTGTACAATGTATGTTTTTATCTATAATTATAAGTTTTAACTAGACACCCTCAAAAGTTTGGGACATCACATCATTCACTATTAACAAACTTTCCTGTTTACTTTCTTAGGAGCTGCATCTACTAAAACTAAAGAAAGCAAATCAAAACAAAACCATTACCATAAAAAAAAACAGATATCCAAATGCCTATAATTTCATGTTATAGTGAGTATTAAAATTAAAGAAAAATTAAGGGAAAATTCCAACTTATGATAATATAGTGAACCTACAAGTCTATCCCCCTTCTTCCTAAAAATCCATTACATTAGGAGGAATGGAATAAAGTATGTTTCTACAAACAAAGAAGAGAATAGGAGGGGAGGGATTAGAAAGCCAGAAAGCCAATTCATGGATGAGTAACGACTGGTAAAGTAGTACAACATAAGGCCCAGCGAAGAATATAGGTAGTAGAGGGCTCTAGCTAAAGGGGAGATAGGTTTGTCTCTGAAGAATCTCTACAGATAAAAGTGGAAAATAAGAATGAAATACCAGTATTAAAATAAGAATTAATGGAAATTTTATGTTGGAAAACTTCTCTGTACTTAGCATGAATGAAATGCCAAGAGCCAGGTGATAACCATCCCAGAAAGGAAAAAGGAGCCTTCTAATAATAATAGACTTCTCTAATAAACTCTGAACAATTTAGGAGTTGGTACCTAAAACAAAGCCTCTTTCCTTTCAGCAGTTCATGGTTTCAAAATGTAATACAACGCTCTTTGCTTGTTCACCTGAAAGCTAAGAGTAAGAGTCAAGAATCTCTACTTAGGTACAAAGTACATATACTCATTTTTACTGCAGCCTCTTTCTCAGATGAGAAGAGGCACCGAGAAACACCAGATATATGGGGAAAGTCAGCAAAACAAAAAAGAAACAACTTATAAAAATAGGAACAGAAAAAAGCTGTAACAAAGATCTGTAATCAGACACATCCCCATGAAATTTACATGCACTAAAGAATCCTAAGTGTTTCCGGGGAGAAAGAGTATGTCGCAAAGGGGTTTCAGACTCTTCCAAAGCAGCACTCTGGTGGAAGATAGGCCTCTCTATATACCTTCAAAGTCTGAGGGAAAAGAAAGTTTAACCTAGAATTCCAAATCAGCCAATCTGTCAATGAAGTGGAGACACAGAATAAAGGCATTTAAAGCATACAGTGACTCAGAAAAGCTTTCCTAGTAAAATTTCTCTCAGAGAAGTTTTGAGGAAGCACTCTGACAAAACAAGAAATAAACAGAGAAAAGAAATGGTGATCCAGGAAACAGTTTCAGCTCCTCCAAGAAGACAGTGAGAGGATTTTCCAGGATGAAGCTAACAAGCATGAAGACATTGGCACAGGAAAGAGATCGGCTGAGTAAGGAGAGATGGGGGGAGTGGAGTAAAACTGATAATATGATCAAGAACTTGGGAATCATTGAGGATTGGGGGGTATAAAAATGAAAATTAGTTTTAATTTGTGCCCCAAATATTTGTTATTCAGAGACATAGGTGTGGAGACTGGACCCATAAAAATATCATAATATAGTTAAAAAGTCTTTATAGGCTTTTACTTCTTAGAATGGTTCTTAGAAATGGTGAACAGTATAACCATGGCTGTTGAATAGACTGTGTTTGTCATTAACCTTAAAATTATAAAACTGAAGGTTCAGAACACAAGTAGGAAGGTGGAAGGGGATAAAGAAAAGTGGAGAGATTAGTAGAAGCTCTAATATTTTCTATTTTACAGAGAGGGGTCAAGAGTTGCTATTTATGGATAAAAACAGATAAAAAAGGGGGATTTAAGAAAGTCCTCTGAAACAGAGGGGAAGAGAGATGTAGCATGGGATAGATGTGAGCCAATTACTTTCTTACCATAACAAATTAGTAGACAATGTCTGCGTTTTGTGAATCAAGAAAAAGTGTTGTATGGGTATTTACCCGAAAGATACAAATGTGGTGATCCGAGGGGGTATGTGCACCCC
>NW_027691380.1:0-358 GCF_054177405.1 Leptonychotes weddellii | reverse complement strand
CTTTAGCAAGTGTTTCTCCCCTACTCGTAAACAGTATTTTAAGATGTTCACTTTGCTCTTCTTTTTGGTTACATAAAATTTAATAACCGGTATGTTGAAGTAGTGTCTAAAATAGAGTATCTAGTCTTTATTCACAGTACATTATATTGTGTAATGCATTGGACTAATTTTTGTTTACCATTCATGTAACAAAACCCAGCACATTATCTGCACTAAGCTCAAAGAATGTCGCATTTGCCTAGGCAGCTCTTTGATAAGGGTGATGGGAAACCGAATATGTACCTATGGACTGGTGGTAACAAGGGCTTTTACTGTTCTTTTCAGTGGAACCTTCTTGGTCAAATTGTAACTAGCTAGT
>NW_027691379.1:0-358 GCF_054177405.1 Leptonychotes weddellii | reverse complement strand
CCAGGATCCCTGTCCATCCAACACAGAGGATGGAAGTTTAGTAAAGAGGACCCGTAGCTGAAGCCTGATCTATGTGCCCCCAGGGCTCCAAAGGAATTCCTCACCAGACAGAGCACACCTGGGCAGACACCTGTTTTCATTTCGGTAACCACCCCCCCGCCCCCAACCGCCACCAAGCTGGAGCCTGGTAAATGCCTGTTGAATTAGAGCAGTAGGAACGCACTCAGGAAAAGACGGGAAAGGCTGGTCTTCACTCCAGGACCGAGCTCCTGACTTCACAAGGGCACCTCTTTTGCTACATTGATCCAGAATTATCGGCCCTGAGCCATCTGGCAAGCCAGCAGCTAGGGCAGGGCTG
>NW_027691378.1:0-358 GCF_054177405.1 Leptonychotes weddellii | reverse complement strand
TTTTTTTTTTTTAAAGATTTTATTTATTTATTTGACAGAGAGACAGCGAGAGCAGGAACACAAGCAGGGGGAGTGGGAGAGGGAGAAGCAGGCTTCCTGCCGAGCAGGGAGCCCGATGTGGGACTCGATCCCAGGACCCTGGGATCATGACCTGAGCCGAAGGCAGACGCTTAACGACTGAGCCACCCAGGCGCCCTAAATTCTTCTTTTTACCTATGCTAGTTCGAGTTGGTTTTCTGTCCCTAAACATTAAAACAACAACAATAACAACAAAAACACTACGAAGATTCTTCCCACAGCAGAAGGGACAGCAGAGTTGTTATACTTTTTGGCCACTGTCTGCTACCTGCCTCTATAA
>NW_027691377.1:0-358 GCF_054177405.1 Leptonychotes weddellii | reverse complement strand
AGGAAAATGATGTGAGAGCACCAGGCAGATTTGGGGAAATGAGTAGAAAAAAGGTCAACATCATGGTTCCCCTGAGGAGCCATAGTGTGGCACATGGTCTGTAGCCACGGGATGACCAAGTGAAAAATAGAGTCCATTTTGGGGAATAAAAGAAGTGGAGTGATCCTTAAATTCTTCCATGAGGTTAAGGAAAAAATCAAGGGTGAGTGAAACTTCCCAGGCCCTGTAAATTGCCTGAGAGCTAGCTGAGTTTACAGCCTGAAGAGGTCTTTTACGTTTAGATGATGGGAAGCTTCTGTTGAAATTGTTTTAACCATTTATTCAGCTATCCATTCCAGTAGTAGGTTCTTTAATGGTT
>NW_027691376.1:0-358 GCF_054177405.1 Leptonychotes weddellii | reverse complement strand
TTATAATTATTATTGTCAGCATAATCTCCAATCATATTTGGAATGGTTGGGTATTTATAGCAAAGAAAACAAAGGGGCATCTCTAAATAGCTAGGCAGGCTATAACTAAGGGTTACAGAAGGGAGGGGGTGGGGGGATGGGTTAACCGGGTGATGGGTATTAAGGAGGGCACGTGTGGTGATGAGCACTGGGTGTTATATGCAACTAATGAATTGTTGAACACAACATCAAAAATTAATGATGTACTATATGCTGGCTAATTGAACATAATAATAAAAAAATATTAAAAAAAGAAAAAAAAAGAGTTGTGCAGTAAATAAAAAATCAACTGCCATTCAAATCGATAGCTATTTTTACA
>NW_027691375.1:0-358 GCF_054177405.1 Leptonychotes weddellii | reverse complement strand
TGAGAGCTGGGGCTCAAGGACGGGGTGGGGGATGGGCTCTCCTCTTTGTGATCACTCTACTTGGACCTACCCTGTATCTTGTACCCTCCCTCAACCAGATGTGGGTGGGTCCCTGGAGTGGGGCTGTACATCACAAGGGCTGGAGGCTTAGGGGCAGAACCCTATTATCTCACAGAGAGGCAGGTGTGTCCTCTTGCCCTTTCCTCAGCTGTGGCCAGGGGTGTGTGGGCCTTGCTCAGGTCAGGCTGCAGTGGAGGTGGGTAGATAGATGAGGTCCTGGCCCAGGAGTGGAGGACAGCGGCCGTTAGGTCTCCTCATGGTTCTGCTTGAGGTGGATTAGCTGAAAGGTGATGAAGTT
>NW_027691374.1:0-358 GCF_054177405.1 Leptonychotes weddellii | reverse complement strand
CTCAAAACATTATTTTATCCCTAAGAAATACGTTTCCCGAAATGTATTCATCTAATAATACTTTAATTATTATTAAATATTCTCTTCTCCACTCTGCTGCTATGAAGTTGGGTGAGCTCAGGCAGGGAGGCAAAGTCTCCCTGAGCTCCCAATTTCTTAGCTGGGATATGGAATAACCCACTCATCCAATCTCCTAAACCTATGATGATTAAATGAACATACACACAAGAAATCAGTTAAGTGACAGCACAAGAAATAAAAGCTACCTCAATGTTAACAAAAACACTGTATATACATTACTGTGTTTACGTTGTCTTTTATTTCCTATGACAATGAGGTGCTTTATTAAGAAAATGTT
>NW_027691373.1:0-358 GCF_054177405.1 Leptonychotes weddellii | reverse complement strand
TTTGGAAAGCACTAGGGAAAAGGTACAAGTCTCCTCTAGCTACCTCTAGACACCTACCTACTGGGTCCTGGAAGGGATGCCTAGGGCTAGATGACTGTACCCAGATGTCAATCTAGGACTCTGACTCTACTACCCCAATTCTCCCCCTCAGTGGCTCTCCATTTGGTGACTCCAGACTTTTTCCTCACATACACCCAATTTACCTATATGAAAGGAAACAACCAGCATAAATTGGATCATCTCTATGAAGAACAGCCACAGTTCTAATTTTTTAGGAGAGGAAACTTTACAGTTGAGATCTAGAATAGATCTGAAGTGTATAAGATCACAAAGCAGTCCAGAGCCTAGTCCAGGATCC
>NW_027691372.1:0-358 GCF_054177405.1 Leptonychotes weddellii | reverse complement strand
ACTGGGAAATACTGCAGTTCCCACGAGCCTGGTCACATGGGTGGATTTCCAAACTCCTTCCCCCCAACCCCAAAGGATACAGCTCAGAAAAGATTCTTAGAAATGGAACAGGCGGGACTCTTTGGATGTAATCATGAAAGTCCCTTTAAAAATGTCTTGTGGGGGGGCACCTGGGTGGCTCAGTCGGTTAAGCGACTGCCTTCGGCTCAGGTCAAGATCCCGGAGTCCCGGGATCGAGTCCCGCATCGGGCTCCCTGCTCAGCAAGGAGCCTGCTTCTCCCTCTGACCCTCCCCCACTCATGTACTCTCTCTCGCTCTCTCTCATTCTCGCTCTCTCAAAATAAATAAATAAATCTTT
>NW_027691371.1:0-358 GCF_054177405.1 Leptonychotes weddellii | reverse complement strand
CTCCTAGGACTCTCATATTCTGTGGTGGGTGTATATTTATCAACCCCTTTGGAAGTAGCCATTGAGGCTAAATATATGCACACCCTATGACTCAGCAATCCTACTCCTGGGTAAATACCAATAGAATTGTGTGCATATATTCATCAAAAGATATTTACCAGAAGAATGTTCACAGCAGAACTACTAGTAATAGCCTAAAGCAGGAAGCTGCTAAAATATCCCTCAAAAGTAGAATGGATAAATAAATCGCGATATAGTCATAAAATGGAATGCTATTTAGGGGCGCCTGAGTGGCTCAGTCGGTTAAGCATTTGTCTTCGGCTCAGGTCATGATCCCAGGGTCCTGGGATTGAGTCCG
>NW_027691370.1:0-6864 GCF_054177405.1 Leptonychotes weddellii | reverse complement strand
TCATGACCTGAGCCGAAGGCAGTCGCTTAACCAACTGAGCCACCCAGGTGCCCCTGCTGATGTACATTTAAATGGTCTCCTTTTAGCGGTGCCTGGGTGGCTCAGTCATTAAGTGTCTGCCTTCGGCTCAAGTCATGATCCCAGGGTCCTGGGATTGAGCCCCGCATCGGGCTCCCCACTCCACGGGAAGCTTGCTTCCCCCTCTCCCACTCCCACTGCTTGTGTTCCCTCTCCCGCTGTGTCTCTCTCTGTCAAATAAATAAATAAAATCTTTTAAAAAAATGGTCTCCATTTAAAAATGTTTTTTTATTGTGAATAAAGTTGCTATGAATATTCATGTGTAAGTCTCTTTATGATCATGCTTTCATTTCTCTTGGGTAAGTACCAAGAAGTTATAGAAATGGGGTGGGAGCAATCTTATAAGGCCTGAGAACTAGGAGCACTGATGTCTAAGGGAAGGAAAAGATGGATATCCCAGCTCAAGCAAAGACAGCAAATTTGCCCTTCCTTCTGGATGATGCCCATCAGCATTGATAAAGACCATCTTCTTTATTCATTCTAGGAACTCAAATGCTAATCTCTTTGGAAACATCCTCTTAGGCCCAGAAATAATGTTTTACCAACTCTCTGGGTATCCCTCAGCTCAAATTGATATATAAAAATTAACCATCAAAAATACCCCTAGTGAGTTTTTCATTTCAGTTATAAAATCTTCAGCTCTAGGATTTCTGTTTGGTTTCTTTGATAATTCCTACCCATTTGTTGATATTTTCTATTTGTTTATACATGAGCTTTCTGGTTTTCTTGAGAGCTCTTTGTCCATGATTTTCTTTTTTTTTTTTTAAGATTTTAATTATTTATTTATTCGAGAGAGAGAGAGAGAGAAACAGCATGAGAGGGGAGAGGGTCAGAGGGAGAAGCAGGCTTCCCGCCGAGCCGGGAGCCCGATGCGGGACTCAATCCCAGGACTCTGGGATTATGACCTGAGCTGAAGGCAGTCGCTTAACCAACTGAGCCACCCAGGCGCCCTGTCCATGATTTTCTTTAGCAATTTGAGCATATTTGAGACAGTTGATCTAAAATCTTCCCCTACCAAATCAAATGTCTATGTTTCCTCAGGGATATTTTCTATAAAATTCTGTGAAGAGACACATTTTCTTGTTTTGTTGCATGCTATATACTTTTTTTAGTTAAAAAGTGAACACTTTGAATATTATAATGTGGTAGCTCTGGCAAGGAGATTTTCCCCTCTGCCCCCGGTTCATTTTTGCTGCTTGCTGAAGACTCTAGGTGTTTTTCTAGTGACTTTGCTGACTTTATAAAGTCAGATTTTATAAAGTATATTTTCTTTATCATATATGGTCTCTGAAGTCTCTGTTAAAGGAATAGCTAGCGTTTAGCCAGTTTTTTGACAGATATTTTCTTGAATGCCAAGCTCTTGCCCCCACAAAAAGGGGGAAAGAATGGGAAAACAAAGAAGAAACACAGATGATAATGATGATGATGGTAACAATAACAATGATAACAAACTTATTCTAATCTTTTCACATTTGTTATGTGCTGGGGGCACTCCTCCAACTTCCAGGCCATTTACAGCTCTGCCTTAGCCGTCACGTCTTGCTTGCTCTGAACTTTGAGATCGGCCAGAGGTGAAAGCTGATGGTTCTCTCACGTCTTTCTGGAGCATGGATCCAGCCCTGTCCATATGCCTGGCTCTCTAAATTCCCCAGTAAACACATGTGCTTTTTAGTGACCTAATTTGTGAAAGAATTTTCTTCCAAGCTTTTGTTCCCAGAGTCCCTGGTGCCCTATTGTATGCCTCAACCATAATCTTTTGACACGAGGGACGGTAGTGTGTTTGTTTGCTTTGTGATGTTTTTGAGGAATGCCTCGTGCTTTTCCACCCCAAGTGAGTTCCTGGAGAGGAGAAACAAAGGCTAATGACTTGTGTCAGCCCTTTAGGCAGCCCCAAGGCAGATGAGAACAGACAATACAATCCTTTGCAAATAAGGTCTGTTCTGCTCCCTCCAGAATCACGGACTAGGGCCTCACACTAAGAAAATGAGCTCCCATCTTTAAGACTACCACCAAGCTGTGGCATGCATAAAGCAAGGGCAAGTAAATATGCAACATAGCTTCCTACCACTTGGTTGCTGTAAACTTTATTTTAAACTTTTTTTCCCAGATGTCTGACAAAGTTGATTCTGACAATTCTGCTTGAATTTTCTGTTTCTGTTGGGAAAATGGGCTGTTGGGTTTGCCTACTTCCCCATGTTTGCTGATGTCATCTCTATTTTTACCTACTTGTTTGTTTCTACAGTGGCATTGGTAGACACCAAGAAAGAAGCAGAGACAAAATAAGGGAAGAAATCTCTGCTGCGTTTCTGTTCTACTCATAGAATTGACTTTGAAAAAGAAGTCAACTTGGACTTCCACAAACTCAATGGTCAAAGTCAGGTGGAGATGTCTGAAGGGAGTTGTGACCATGCTGTCTTGAGTGTCTCTGGCTCCTGATGGAGATCTCCAATCTAATTTAAATAATTCCACATTTTCACAATCAGTGTGCCAATCTTAGCAGATTTTTTGCCCCTCAAATATGGCAATGTGCCCAATTAATTTTTTGCTTATATTCTCAACTAATTAATTTTGGCAGCTTGTGTTCATTATTTACTGATTCAACAAATATATAATAAGCTCCTAATACAAATAACACAAGGTTCAAGTATACATCAATTTATACTTCATTGCTATAGATCAATGAAAAAGAAATTCCTGACCTCATGGAGGTCAGGGTCATGGTTTTTCTGGTGGAAGAATACCCAAATAAACAATAAAATTAAATGCATGTATTATGTGGTTATATTAGTTAAAAAAAATAGGAGAGTAGGCTAAGGAGATTTGGGTAGCACTTGCAATGCGAAAGGGTGATAATTTTAAGAAAATGGTCAGGGTCTGCCTAATTCAGAAGGTGACATTTGAGGAATGTGTTAAAGAGGGTTAGGGAAGAAGTAAGACTAGTTCCGGAAGAGGGTTCAGTGCAAAAGACCCAATTGGAAGCATACAAGGTATATTTGAGCCACAATGAAGGGTCCAGTGTGGAATAAGTAAAGGAAATAGTAACAGGAAATGAGTCAGAGAGGTTCTTAAAGGTCAGCTCCTGTGGGGCTTTGTGAACCATTCTAAAGATTTTGGCTCCGAACTCTGAGTGATATAGGAAACCATCTGAATACTTTTAGGAAGAAAGTGACATGACCTGATGCAGATTTTAAAATAATCCTTCTGGCTTCTGTGTTGACAATAAACTCTAGGGTAACATGGTTATAAAGGCACTTTCTTTATCTCTTTCCAGCTAGGTTAACCCTGTTTCCTTGTCCTGCTGTACCTATCTGGGGTTTCCATGGAAGAATTATACACAACGATATGACATACTTAGATTTTGTAACCATGTCCTCTAAAGCTTATTAATGAGACCTATTGGTTGGGGTCTCAAGACAGTGAACATCAACATCATTTCACGGTCTATTGTCCTCCCAGTCTAGTATGGGCAAGATTCAATGCCCTTTGCCTTGAGTCTGTGAGATTCACAGTGTCTCTGCACTTGGGTACCACTTTTCATTACTAGTTAAGATTACTTGGGTAGCAAGCAACTTAGTAAAAATAAAGGATTTTTTTTAAGGTTCTAGTCATATTTCAACAAACCCAAGGGCAAAAAAGAAGCCAAGCTTCAGGAGGTGCTGGAATCAAGATTTGGCTAGCCATTGGGAAGCAGGTTATGCTCAGGAAAGTGAAGAGTTGGGCCAACTTGGGTCAAATTATCAGGATCAAATCAATGATATCCAGTTGGGACAGTCATGTTGTACAAAGGTAGCCACAGGAGGCCCCCTTGTGGAAGGAGGTGGGGTATTTTTTTTTTTTAAAGATCATTCAAGAATTGTGCTGTTTCCCTTATAGTATAGATTATATTAGATATAGTATATTGTAGAACAAGTTATTTGCAGTTTAACGTATTTTTTCTGATTGTACCTCAGTAAAAGCCTAATAGATTAGCTCAAGAAACCTGTTAGCCCCCAGCCACATACGGCTATTAAACACTTTAAATGAAACTGGTCCAAAATAAGATGCACAACAAGCACAAAATACATATTTGATTTTGATGGCCAATTGCACAAACATAACATAAATGATGTCATTAATATTTATCAACTACGTGTTGATATATTGCATAAAATAAAATATATAAATTAATTCTATTTATTTTTATTTTCTTCATTGAGGTTACTTGAAAATTTTAGATTACATATTCAGCTCACATTATATTTCTTTAAAATGTTTTTTCTCAGTCTAATTGTTTTTTTAATTAAGTTTTAACTGACATGTAACATTACATTAGTTTCAGGTGTACAACATAACCATTTGATATTTGCATATATTGAGAAATGATCACAAGTCTAGTTAACATCAGTCATAGTGCAGAGTTAAAATTTTTCTTTTTCTTGTGATGAGAACTTGTGAAGATCTACTCTCTGAGAAACTTTATTTTTTTTTAAAGATTTTATTTATTTGAGAGAGAGAGCACACATAAGCAGGGGGAGGAGCAGAGGGAGAGGGGGAAGGAGACTCCCCACCAAGCAGGGAACCTGATGCAAAGCTGGTCCCAGGACCCTGAGATCATGACCTGAGCTGAAGACAGATGCTTAACTGACTGAGCCACCCATTAGGAACTTTCTAATGTGCAATACATTATTATTAACTCTAGTCACCATGCTATACATTACTTCCTGTGACTTATTTATATTATAACTGGAAGCTTGTGCCTTTTGACTCCCTTCATCCATTTCATCCACCTCCTAACCCCTGCCTCTTGGCAACCACCAATCTGTTCTCTGTATCTATTCTATCTTCTTTTTTATAGATTCCACACATAAATGAAATCATATAGCATTTGCCTTTCACTGTCTGACTTATCTCACTTAGCATAATGCCCTCAAGATCCCCCCATGTTGTCACAAATGACAAGATTTCCTTTTTATGGATGAATAATATTCCTCAGTGTGTGTGTGTGTGTGTGTGTGTGCATGCCACATTTTCTTTATCCATTCATCCATCAACAGATACTTAGGTTGTTTCTATATCTTGGCTATTGTAAATAATGCTGCAATGAACATGGAGGTGCACATATCTTTTTGAATTCGTATTTTTGTTTTCTTTGGGTAAATACCTAAAACTGGAATTGCTGGAGCTTAAGGTAGTTCTATTTTTAATTTTTTGAGGAAACTGCATACCATTTTCCATAGTGGCTTCACCAATTTACATTCCCACCAACAGTGCACAAGGATTGCCTTTTTTTCACATGCTTGGCAACATTGTTATTTCTGGTCTTTTTGTTAATAGTTGTTCTAACCAATGTGAGGCAATACCTCATTGTGGTTATGATTTGCATTTCCCTCCTAATTACTGATATTGAGCACTTTTTCATATACGTGCTGGCCATCTTAACTCACCTTCTATTTCTATGGGATGTCGCTGAACTGGATTCATAGTACATTTTGACATGGAATGAACCAATATTTCTGGAAGTAAACATGGCATAGCAAACACTGTCAGTGATTCCCTTTGTCACATCTGTGAATCTCCACCTTCTGTGCTTTTTGTTTCTAATGGCCACTACCTCTTTCTATAATTTCCTCTGGGCTACCAAAGCCACTTCCCTCTGCATGTCTAGGAGCTTCCATGCCTCTTGAGCAGCTTATAGCCAAATGGTTGACTGTTACATAATTAAGAAAGCCCAGCCCCTGTGCTTTGAGTTTTGACAAACTGTGAGGGGGGGAGCTACATTCCAGAGCACCCCACAGGATCAGCCTGAAATCACACCCTTTACTAACTTCAGATAGTATTTTGCTTAGAGTTGGAGAGTACAGAAATCTACAACTGCAGGGTCTTTTTTTTTTTTTAAGATTTTATTTATTTGTCAGGGAGAGTGAGAAAAAGCACAAGCAGGGGGAGAGGGAGGTGGGAAAGGGAGAAACAGGCTCCCCACTGAGCAAGGAACCCAATGCGGGACCCAATCCCAGGACCCTGGGATCATGAGCTGAGCTGAAGTCAGACTGAGCCACCCACGCGCCCAGCAGGGTCTTAATCTATATTTCTGTTTTCAACTGAGAGACAAGTAGTCTGAAGGATAATGTCTAATTGTGAAAAGTCTTTTGTGTTCGGCTACTGGGAAAAGTAAGTTTCTTCCAAAGAAGACCAACTTGATCTGAAAAATCATCTTCTGACTTAGAGAAAAGTGATTTTGGATTGTTCTTTCTCAAACATCATGTGTAGATCTAGGGGGGCGGAGCAAGACGGCAGAGGAGTAGGAGACCTGGATTTCGTCTCCTCTCAGGAATTCAGCTGGATAGGGATCAAACCATTCTGAACACCTACAGACTCAACAGGAGATCGAAGAAAAGAAGAGCAACAACTCTCTCATCAGAAAAGCGACCACTTTCTGGAAGGTAGGACATGCGGAGAAGTGAATCCGAGGCAATATTCAGAAGGATAGACGGTGGGGGAGGGGCCTCCGTCTGCCACTTCTAGCAAGTGATAGAACCACAGAGCACAAAATCGAAACTTTTAAAAGTCTGCTCTGCTGAGGGACGTCACTCTGGTAGCTAAGCGGGGGGTGGAACCCTCCGGGACAGTGTGGTCTCAGGACCCTTGGGGTCACAGAAAGACCGGGGGTGCCTGAGTGTGGCAGAGCTCCCAGGTAACGGAGCAGGGAAGCCGGCTGCAGAGGCGGAGCCCAGGCGCAGGCTCTCAGCTCGGGGTTGCCATAAACCGTGATCCGCGGCACAGTCGGGCCACTGCTCCTCCAGCAGGGAC
>NW_027691369.1:0-358 GCF_054177405.1 Leptonychotes weddellii | reverse complement strand
TTACACTCTTAGGTATATATCCAAGAGAATAGAAACATATGCCCACACAAAAAATTTTACACAAATGTTCATAGCAGAATTATTCATAATAGCCAAAAAGCAGGAAAGACCTAAATCCAACATATGAATGGATAAACGTGGAAAATCTATACAATAGCATATTATTCATCAATAAAAAGGAATTAAGAGTGTATATGTGCTACATCATAGGTGAATCTTGAAATTGTGATGCTAAGTGAAAGAAGCTAGTCACAAAAGACCCTATATTATATGATTCCGTTGACATGAAATATGCAAAATAAGCAAACATATAGAAACAGAAAATAGATTAGGGATTGCCTGGGGCTGAGGGAGGGGA
>NW_027691368.1:0-358 GCF_054177405.1 Leptonychotes weddellii | reverse complement strand
TTCCTCAATTCAGTACGTGCTTGTGAGGCGCTAGCCAGGGAGGCTGAGAGCAGGGCCTGCGACAAGGCAGGCAATGCATAGATATTAATCCATTAAATGCAGGTCCAAGGGTTCTCTGTGTACTATCTCATTCAATCCTCCTAATAACCTCCCGGCATGCACGGACGCAGAAGCCCAGGGAGCTGAAGTCACGTGCTTGAGCTAACAAGCTTAATCGGCAGGAGGCTCAGAACAGAACCCAGAGCCCACACTTTTTTTTTTTTTTTGCATGTGGCTTTAGAATTACCTTTATTTATTTATTTTTATTCTTATGTAAATCCTCATACATTACATCATTAGTTTTAGATGAAGTGTTCCA
>NW_027691367.1:0-358 GCF_054177405.1 Leptonychotes weddellii | reverse complement strand
CCAGAAAGTGGTCGCTTTTCTGATGAGAGAGTTGTTGCTCTTCTTTTCTTCAATCTCCTCTTGAGTTTGTAGGTGTTCAGAATGCTTTTGATCCCTATCCAGCTGAATTCCTGAGAGGAGACGAAATCCAGGTCTCCTACTCCTCCGCCATCTTGCTCTGCCCCCTCATATATGTTCTTTATTGATCATTCACAGAACTTCAGGTTTTCTAGCTCGATTGAGAGCTGAATTATTTGCCCATCCCTAGTGACTGACAACAGGTAATGGAAAGGCTTTTACCATGATATAACAGCACAGAATATTTCCTAATTTACTACTGTCGTTCTCATCAAAAGTACCCCAGCAAAAAACACTGGAT
>NW_027691366.1:0-358 GCF_054177405.1 Leptonychotes weddellii | reverse complement strand
TGTTATAGCAGGGAATGAAGATTAGATGGAAAGGAAGGTGAATATGACAACTTCTTTTCCAGTAGGGGGTAGGTAGAGTAGAACTGACGTAGATCTCACAGCGCTCTCAACTGGGAAAAGAAGGAAGAAGAAAGCTAGTATGTACTAGCTTTCTGGCTTTTAAGATTTATGAAAATCCATGACTCAAGGAGCCAGACAGCGAAAGCAAGAACAAGCAGAAACAACAGAAGACACCAAAACACTTCACTTGTTGGAATTCCGAGATAGAGTTTATTCCATTTGCTTACTTGTTTTAAAGATATAAATGAAAGTTATGAACTCACTGAATACATGTGTATATAACCAGATGAGAAGGAGA
>NW_027691365.1:0-358 GCF_054177405.1 Leptonychotes weddellii | reverse complement strand
TAAGTTTCCTTGTTCTGAAATCTGCCTATGCTGAAATTAATAAAGTAGTTCCAGCTTTTTTTTAATTGTTAGCATGGTATGTCTTCCTGTCTCTTTTCTTTTAAATTATGTATGTCTTCATATTTAAAGTGGATTTCTTGAAGACCACATACAGTTCTTTTTTTTTTTTAATTACTCTGACACTCTTTGTCTTGTAATGGGTTTACTTAAACTATTCACATTTAAAGTAATTATTGATATAATTATATTAATATTTACAGTATTTGTAACTTTTCTATTTATCACACTTGTCATTTGTTTCTTTTACTTTCTTTCCTTCTTTTTCTGTCTTCTCTGATTACTTGGTGATTTTACCTTA
>NW_027691364.1:0-358 GCF_054177405.1 Leptonychotes weddellii | reverse complement strand
CTCAGGCAAAGGCTTTCAATATTTCATATACATAATACAGAAGACTATAAATTAGTACCAATGAACATTTGTGTATTTTGGGTATTTGGTATCTACATTTTAAAAAGATTCTTTGACAGGGGAAATATGAATATATCACCACCCCCAGAAGCTCATGTCTTGTAATACAAGACACTTGGTGAAGACCACATAAGTCATATTTTTAAATGATGTGCTTTGATCTATTTTAAGTATGCCAAAATTTGCAAATATGATAACTAAAATACTAGTTAAGTAGTATTCCATATATTAAGAAGTTAGCATGAAATTAAGTAAACATAACTACTATTATTGTTCACTTTACTTTTCTTGAGATGCT
>NW_027691363.1:0-358 GCF_054177405.1 Leptonychotes weddellii | reverse complement strand
GGGAATGGCAGAGGGAGAGGGAGAAGCAGACACCCTGCTTAGCAGGGAGCCCCAATATGGGGCTCAACCCCAGGACCCTGGGATCATGATCTGAGCCAAAGGCAGATGCTCAACTGACTGAGCCACCCAGGTGCCCCTGGAAAATATTCTATGCTCATGGGTTGAAAGAACAAATATTGATAAAATGTCTATATTACCCAAGACAATCTACACATTTTAGCAATCCCTATCAAAATATGACCAGCAGTTTTCATAGATCTAGAACAAGCAATCCTAAAATCCTTATGGAACCACAAAAGACCCCAAATAGCAAACCATTATTTAAAAAAGCAAAGCAAAGCTGGACTTCAAGGTATAT
>NW_027691362.1:0-358 GCF_054177405.1 Leptonychotes weddellii | reverse complement strand
TTCTTTAGTGCAACAGAACAGAAGGTCCAGGAATAGTGCAGCTGAGCAAAAATTGGGTGAATGAAATACAGAATATTTCAGATCGTGGGGGGTAGGGTAAGGAATAATTTCGCAAATGGAAAAAAAAGTAAAATTAGATGCCCACAACATACCAAAATAAACTTCAAATATTTTAAACATATGTGTTTAAAAATAAAAACTGAAAGAAATCTTGAAGAAGATTTAGGTGATCAGATAAAATATTTATACAATCTCTGGGTATGAAAGAGCTTTCTCAGCATTATCTCCCCTCTTTCTAGAAGAAAAGACCACAAATAAAAATATTGAAAATTTCAAATAGAGTTTAAAAACAAGTACA
>NW_027691361.1:0-358 GCF_054177405.1 Leptonychotes weddellii | reverse complement strand
TTTTTTTTTTTTTAAGATTTTATTTATTTATTTGACAGAGAGAGAGACAGCGAGAGAGGGAACACAAGCAGGGGGAGTGGGAGAGGGAGAAGCAGGCTTCCCGCGGAGCAGGGAGCCCGATGCGGGGCTTGATCCCAGGACCCTGGGATCATGACCTAAGCCGAAGGCAGACACTTAATGTCTGAGCCACCCAGGTGCCCCTATTTATTTATTTTTATTTTTTATTTATTTATTTATTTATTTTTAAAGATTTTATTTATTTATTCATGAGAGATAGAGAGAGAGAGGCAGAGGCAGAGGGAGAAGCAGGCTCCCCGCGGAGCAGGGAGCCCGATGCGGGACTCGATCCAGGGACTCC
>NW_027691360.1:0-358 GCF_054177405.1 Leptonychotes weddellii | reverse complement strand
TTTTTTTTTTTTTAAAGATTTTATTTATTTGACAGAGAGAGACACAGCAAGAGAGGGAACACAAGCAGGGGGAGTGGGAGAGGGAGAAGCAGGCTTCCTGCCGAGCAGGGAGCCCGATGCGGGGCTCCATCCCAGGACCCTGCGATCATGACCTGAGCCGAAGGCAGACGCTTAACAACTGAGCCACCCAGGTGCCCCTGAACAGGACATTCTTGCTCCCCAGCAGGAGCATTGGCCATAATTTGACATAAATTCTAGATTTTAGGGGGAAAAAAATAGTTTCTAAAAGTTCAGAGAAAAGGTAGGTATGACCCCTTGGCAACATTCTAAAAGTTAAAATGGCTAAAAGAAGAAAGAA
>NW_027691359.1:0-6865 GCF_054177405.1 Leptonychotes weddellii | reverse complement strand
GCACTGGGTGTTATGCACAAACAATGAATCATGGAACACTACATCTAAAACTAATGATGTAATGTATGGGGATTAACATAAGAATAAAAAAATAAAAAAAAAAAGAAGGCCTCACTTCATTCAGGCTTGTGGTCAGAGGCTTTGCTCACCCACTCACCTCCGCCCCTCCTTTGCCCCACCCATCAAGCTCTAGTATCTTGTCCTGCTTTATTTTTCTCCAGAGCACTTAATCACCATTTGCCATCCTATCAATCACTTGTTCATCATTTTGTCTCTGTCAGTACCCTGTAATCTGCACAAGGGCAAGGAACTTGTCTGGCTTGGTCACAGTTTAATTTCTAGTACACGGAGCCATGCCTGGCACAAAGTAGGTGTCCAATAACTATTTTTTGAATGAATAAATAAAATTTAACAGCTATATTTAAGGCTATTATTATTCATGAACAAACAGAATATTTTCCCTCCAAAATAAATCTTGAGTAAGACTTGCAAAAGAGACCAGAAAAGGTGTCAGATGAATTTGCTTATATGCATGGAAAAGAAACCGTTCAAAGTGAAATTAACTGAGCAGTCAAAGAAAAAGGGAAAAATGGGGAGGGGGGCAGGAATGGAAGAGGAAAGAATAGGTTTTGTGTATCAGTCCTTGATGGGAGAAAAATGAGGAACTACACAGGACCTATTAGCTGTGCTCAGAGTCCAGAATGGCTCTATCATCAAAAAGAGGGGCAGATGCAAACACCTGTGTTTGTAGACACCACTTGAAGGTTCAGTTTTTGTAGCTTGGGTGTGCCTCAACTGCTGCTCTCTGTTCTTACCGAAGCATATGCTCCTCTGTAAATTCCAGAGGCTAATTCCTGCAAGTCTCATGTTCAGCTGCACATCAGACTTACACTAGGAATCTGGGCCCCTCCCCATTTACCAAATCAGTCTCCAGAGTTAAGGCCTATGAGCTATAATTTTATAAAGCTCCCCAAGTTACCCAATGTAGGCAAAGTGACGCTGATGGTTTAGAATCATTACCAGAACAATGTTTTCCGACCTGCGGCCTGAGGGCAGGCAAGAGGCAATTTTTTGCCCCCTTGTGACCATTTCATTCTGACCCTCTTTAGCATGAAAGGTTGTTCAGTTCCCATATTTTTTTATCTGACTTCCTTTTCGCATCCTCAATTCTGTTTCAGAGAATCAGATAATTTATCAAACTCAAGAGAAACCTAGATTAGAAAATCTTGTGCTATAATTCATCTAGTTGTTGACAAGCCTTGGGATATTGTTGCTCGGCCTCACCTGAGACCAGTATACACTGTAATAAGTTTTTTGTTGGACATTCATTACGGAGGCAATAGCAAAAATATCATTTTTACTCATGAGCATATAATAACATCAGCTAACAATTAATGAACTATTACCCTCTGCCAGGGTTTATATATAATTCTATAGCTTCATGTACAAAACGAAGGGGAAAAAAATCTTATTGTAATAACAGTGTACGTGGATCGACAATTGCATTACAAGTCGGGAGATGAAACGGCCTGGCAATGCAGAAATAATAGGAGTCAGGTTCTGGCTCAGTTTGGGTCCTTGAAGCAGTGACCTGTTATTTGTAAATGTCCAGCATTGCTTTCCCAGGGAGCCACCTATCCTCTACGCCATGAGGTCCCCAATTCCTGCCTACCCTCCTGCAGAGGGATTAGGCAGATAAGCCTAAGGCGCAGGCTGGTCAATTAGAGTTCTTCCTCCTTGGCCCTGTTCTTGGCTCAAAGATGAGCATGTGACCCACACTGGCCAATCAAAATCTTCCCTGTGGATACCAGGAAAGAGTCTCTCTCTTCCTCTGGAATTGCAAGCAATGAACATCTTTTGTGGCTTCTAGGAGGAAACTATTTGCAATCGATAAGAATAAGGTTAACATGCAAAGAAAAGCAGAGCACAAGGAGGGAGAGTTAGAGCTTTGATAGTGTTTGAGACCTGGATCAAGTCATTTCTAAATTGAGTGTATCCTCTAGACTTTTCACTTACAGACCAATACATTCCACATTCCATTTTTTTGGTTTTTGTTTTGTTTTCTTTTCTTTTTGCTTAGAAGAGTCAGAATTGAATGTCTGTCAGCTGGAATGGAGAGTCCTGGGCCCAAATGTTTATGAACTGAGTGAAGGCTACACTTACTTTCTCAGTTTTAGAGATACTGCTGTTCTTGTGTTTCTGGTTACACTGGAATTGACACAGGGAGTTCCCTGTAGATACTTAAGGAATAAAGCAGTAACAGCACTACCAGTTTTGTCAACCATCACCACCTCCAAACATTTAGCTTGATCAGACCTGGGAGCAGGATGATATTTAAAGAGGCACCACTTTGTATATTATAAATTGCCAACCCATACCCTTTACTAATAGATGTGCAGCATAATGGGGAAGAGCATGTGTTCTAAAAACACAGACTGCCTGGGTTCAAATTCTGCCTTTGCTACTTATTATAGAACCTTAGGTGAGTCACTTAACCTCTCTGTGCCTCAGTTTCCCCATGTAAAAATTCTCCGTGTAAAACAATAACACCTCCCACTTAGCATTCTTGAGACAATGGAACATATGAAATGCTTGGAATAGTGTCTAGCACATGGAAGTGCTCAATAATTGTTAGTTTCATTATTAGTTATATTATCTAGGGGAAAGTAGAGATTAAGCTCTCTTCATTAATTTATTATAAAGGCATATGCATATTTATAACTACACATACAGAATGAGAAAAGGGGTATGAACTTACATAACATAATGAGATAAGTGGTATAAACTTACAGACATTAGGCTAGCCAATTTCTGGTTAAGCACTTTGGGTTCTCATTATTACATGAGTGGTTTCAGGCACCTCCTATGTGTCATTCCTATAGGCCACACACCTTGGGACTATAGCTAAGGCCCAGGTTTCCAGGACTCCTCAGAAAATGAGACAGTGTAAACTTCAGGAGATTCTAATACACTTACCGTAGATCTAGATTAATCCTAGAAATCCTAGAACATTTAAAAAATTTCATAAGATAGTTACACTACTGCCCAAGACATAACTGACCCCATTTTGTAGGTCCCTCAAGATGGTGTTCAGGCTTCCAATTCCTGCAATTGGGAGTCTTCTTTCCCTGATCAAACCCTTCTTAGGGATTCTAATGAAACTCAAATGGTTTTGTAAAAGCTATAAACTGAGCATGCCATCTTAACCATCACACCATCTTTCTTTTTCCTGGGAAGATCCTAGGATCTTAAGGGTCTAATATTTGAAAATGAAACAGTCGCTCTCAGCATCTAAAGCCAAAGAAAAATAATCAAAAAACATTCAAAATGGACTCAAAGACTCACCTCTCTCACCTGAACTTAATTCTTCACCTCTGTTCCAGACTCTAGAGCATTGGCTCTGAATGGGGGCATTTTGAATATTTGTGGGGACATTTTTGGTTGTCACAGGAACTGCGAGTTCCACACACACACATAAATGCAAGGGTCAATGACACTAGATATTCTGCAACACAATGGACAGTCTTACAAAACAAAGACTTTCCTATGTCACATGCAACTCTCAAATAATAGAAGTGAAAAACCTGTTTGTAACCACATGAGCCTGGGCCTTCTGCTTGGCATGTTAACAAAAATTATTTTTGGGATGGTTTTGTTATCCACTGAATTTTCCAGGAATGCAACTACTGTGAAAATGAAGAGGAGCTTGCACTTTGTTTTGTTCAGAACTTTACGAAGAGTTAGTCCCATCTTGGAAAAATCAGTTCACCAACAATAGAACCACTTATTGTATTTGAGTTGTCAAAACAATCTAATCACCAGTCTGCATTCATAGCTGTTGTATTTACGGAGGTGCCATGAGCATCTAAGTGCAGGCATCTGACCATTATAACTTCTGGTGTATTAGTGCCTGAATACTTACAGATTGAAATACCTTAAATTTTATTATACATTACTTTCCCTTTGTATTATTAGGACATTTCACTGAATTTTAAGAACATCATGCACATGAATTTCTGAATTTCATTTCAAGATGATAAATAGAATGTTAAATATTTGTTATAAAAAGAACGTGTTGGTTCTGTAAGGATGAGAATTACTGTTTTAGCGTACTGATAGAGATGAAGGAAATACTTAAACTGTTCCCACTACTAGAGGAACTTATTACAAGGCAGTCATCATGTTGGTTTACAGGATTTGGTGTGATAAAAATTAAAGCCAAAGAAAGGAAAAATGGGCAGTCAACAGATCCAAAGTAAATGGATTACGAAATAGGAAATAAAGGCAGGAAAGGAAAGGCAGGACTTCAACCTGAGGCACTGAAGCCCTCAAAGTCTTTAGGTGACAGATTCTCATAAGAAATTGTTCAGTTCATTTCAGTCTATTTCCTCCTTTCATCCTCTTGACAGAAGAAGTGAGTAACAACATCCACTTTAATCAATACATTGGGTTTTATATGAGCCAGCTCTGGTTTGCTCTTTTCTACAAAAGAACCATGCCTTCTTCCTTTCCATAGCAAAAATTTTTTTCTAGTAAAGGTTCTGATTATCCTTAAAATCGGCTACTCATGAGATCCATGGAACTAGTTTATGAAATCACAGACATTCCTTGTCCTCTTCTCAAGCATAAAGAATCACACAGACCTCTTCAGCTAACCTCACTACCACTATAAATTCTATCTGAACAGAAGAAGCAGATTCGTAGAGCATAAAATTGTGACTCCCAGGAAAGCTTTGGTAGTTAAAGACTGGCTATTCTATTCTACTAATTCTCTATTCTGAGACCCTGAGAAAGTCACTTAGCCTCCCCATGAATTAGTTCTCCTAAGCAGAAAGGAAGATGAGAAAACATTTTATTTCTTTTTTAGTGCCTGCTTTAGTAGCACACACACCAAAACTGGAACCATATTTTCCCTTTGCTTACTACCCCAGGATGCTCAGCTAAGCTAAGCTGATCAGTTAAGCAGCTTTAGAGTCTCAAGAAAGATGTTTCATTCAGTGTTGTTAATTATTGACCGGGACTGACACACTAAAAGCCAAGAAAATCTGATATTTAACATCTGCTTCTAAAAGTCAGAAATCTGTAGCAGCTGTGAAATGGTTCTATCACTCTTTGATATTGCTCAAGGTCAAAACTGTTCTCCTTTCAAGAACAAGGTTGATTTTTTTCTATCATTCCCTTATGGCTTAACCTGTATCCTCCCAGACCTCACTTCCTTGTCAAGGTCATATAAACATAAATCATTCAAATGTCATCCTCTTGACAGAATCTGTGTCTCCCAGGAGCTTCAGTCACCTCATAGCATGTGCCCTGTTCCTCTCTCTTGCCCAGGTTCCCTCTATGCACCAAACTGCTTGTGGAAGGCAGTAATATGGTTACCTCTCTAGCATAGAGGCTAGAGATCTCATTATTTCCTTCTCAATCATCAACTCCTTTTAGAGAGCCTGCTTCTTTCAGAGCCAGGGAAGAGACTTCGTACTAACTATGTAAGCCTGCCCCTTTGGCCAGAGCTGGCAGGACCAGAGGAACTGACCCATAGAATGAGCTGAGCCAATCAGATTTCCTAGTTCAAGAAAAGGTGGAGTCTCTGTTCCTTCATTGAATCTGAGTGGGCCTTCGACTACTTTGACCAATAGCATTTGGCAGAAGTGACTCCCAGGCTAGGTAAAAAAGGCATGCAACATCTACCTGGATCTTTTGGAATGATCATTCTTTGGATACCCCCCCTCTTAGGACACTCCCTCTCAAAACACTACATGGCCATATAAAAAGTGTGATTATCTTTTGGCTCCCATGCAAATGAACCCATGTGTAGACACCGTGGTCAACAGTACCAGCGAAGCCCATTCCTACACCAAGGTATTAGAAGTTTAAATATGAAGAAGCTATCTTGAAAGTGGCTCCTCCAGCACCAGGTCCCCAGCCATGTAAGTCTTTCCAGCTGAGGTCCTGCACACTGAGAGGCAAAGACCAGCCTTGACCCCTAGAATCCATGAGCACAATAAAATGTTATGCGCCCCCCCCAGCCCCACAGAGCTTGGGGTGGTTTGCTACATAGCAGAAATAACTAAACACCCAAACACACGATTGACAGTGTCCCAGAATGAAGATCTGCATACTTCTATGAGACTTTCCAGAGCTGCCTTCTTTATATCCTTCTCTAGCTCTGCCTAATTACCTCTTTCCTTTTTTTTTTTTTTAAAGATTTTATTTATTTATTTGACAGAGAGAGAGATAGCGAGAGCAGGAACACAAGCAGGTGGAGTGGGAGAGCGAGAAGCAGGCTTCCTGCCGAGCAGGGAGCCCGATGTGGGACTCGATCCCAGGACCCTGGGATCATGACCTGAGCCGAAGGCAGACGCCCAACGACTGAGCCACCCAGGCGCCCCCTAATTACCTCTTTCCTAAGCCCCCCCAAAAGATTCTATTCTTCTAATAATCCTCCCTTTTTTCTTGAGATAATCTGAACAGATTCCTTCCTTATAATACAATGTACTGTAAGGGAATGCCCATCATGAGGTTGTCCATGACAAAGGTGCTGTCTCCTGTTGCAACCCAAACTGCCAATTCTCACGGAACCTCAGGGTTCTTAGGATAGTCCCATGCAGTGGGGTAAAATTGGTCCTCTACTATAAAGCAGCACTAACTATGCCCAGAGTCTCCCACAAGAGAGAGAATTTAAATTCCTTTAAATTTCTTGCCCAAATCCTTGTTCCCATTGGAATTCAGATCCAGACGAGGAGTTAAGCAGAGGACAGAGAATACCTGTCTAGATTAGTCTAGAATAGACTCTATTTTTGTGTGTGGTGTAAGGAAATGGTCCAGTTTCATTCTTCTGCATGTGGCTATCCAATTTTCCCAACAC
>NW_027691358.1:0-358 GCF_054177405.1 Leptonychotes weddellii | reverse complement strand
ACAAAGTTTCAGTGAAAGACATTTCTTTTTTGTCTGTGTTTCTTTTCTAGCCATTATCATTATAAGCTGTTGGTTTCATTTGATTATTTTTTTTCATTATTTTTATTCTTATGTTAATCCCCATATATTATATCATTAGTTTTAGATGTAGTGTTCCATGATTCATTGTTTGTGCATAACACCCAGTGCTCCATGCAGAATGTGCCCTCCTCAATACCCATCACCAGGCTAACCCATCTTCCCACCCCCCTCCCCTCTAGAACCCTCAGTTTGTTTTTCAGAGTCCATCGTCTCTCATGGTTCGTCTACCCCTCCGATTTCCCCTGCTTCATTCTTCCCCTCCTGCTACCTTCTTCTT
>NW_027691357.1:0-359 GCF_054177405.1 Leptonychotes weddellii | reverse complement strand
AGAGGGAAACAGACTCCCCACTGAGCGGGGAGCCCAAAGTGCGGCTCCATCTCCCAACCAGGAGATCATGACCTGAGCAGAAACCAAGAGTCATACACTCAACCAACTGAGCCACCCAGGCACCCCTGGGATATATTTTAACATAAGAATTAATAGGACAAGGGCGCCTGGGTGGCTCAGTTGGTTAAGCGACTGCCTTCGGCTCAGGTCATGATCCTGGAGTCCCGGGATCGAGTCCCACATCGGGCTCCCTGCTCGGCAGGGAGTCTGCTTCTCCCTCTGACCCTCCTCCCTCTCATGCTCTCTGTCTCTCATTCTCTCTGTCTCAAATAAATAAATAAAATCTTTAAAAAAAAAAA
>NW_027691356.1:0-359 GCF_054177405.1 Leptonychotes weddellii | reverse complement strand
TTTTTTTTTAAAGATTTTATTTATTTATTTGACAGAGAGAGACACAGCGAGAGAGGGAACACAAGCAGGGGGAGTGGGAGAGGGAGAAGCAGGCTTCCCGCGGAGCAGGGAGCCCGATGCGGGGCTCGATCCCAGGACCCTGGGATCATGACCTGAGCCGAAGGCAGACGCTTAACGACTGAGCCACCCAGGCGCCCCAAGTGGCTTCTTTTAATTAAGGGGCTTCTTAGCACTCTGTGGCCGAAGAAGGCTCTGCATCAAGACAATTTTACTTCTTCCTCTCCAAAATGTACATGTTTTATTTCGTTTTCTTGTCCTAGTACACAGGTTAGAACCTCTAATACAATGTTGAATGAAAG
>NW_027691355.1:0-359 GCF_054177405.1 Leptonychotes weddellii | reverse complement strand
TTTTTAAAGATTTTATTTATTCATTTGAGACACAGAGATACAGAGAGAGAGAGCATGAGCAGGGAGAGAGGCAGAGGGAGAAGGAGAAGCAGGCTCCCTGCTGAGCCAGGAGCCCGATGTGGGGCTCGATCCCAGGACCCTGGAATCATGACCTGAGCCGAAGGCAGATGCTTAACCATCTGAGCCACCCAGGCGCCCCCCCTCCAATTCATTCTTTACACCACAGCCAAGTGATCATTCCATAACTTGCATTTGGTAATGCCACTCTATTGCCTTCTCATGGCTCACAAAATAAAGTTCAGAATCCATTATACATTATACAAGGCCATACACATTTGGACCCTTGTTTATCAGCCCCT
>NW_027691354.1:0-359 GCF_054177405.1 Leptonychotes weddellii | reverse complement strand
GGGTGGCTCAGTCGGTTGAGCGACTGCCTTCGGCTCAGGTCATGATCCCAGGGTCCTGGGATCGAGTCCCACATCGGGCTCCCTGCTCTGCGGGGAGCCTGCTTCTCCCTCTCCCACTCCCCCTGCTTGTGTTCCCTCTCTCGCTGTGTCTCTCTCTGTCAAATAAATAAATAAAATCTTTAAAAAAAAAAAAAAGAAAATACTTAAAGCTACAAATTTGAAAGACAGTTGGAGGTCATTTAGTTGAACCATGTAACCTATTTAATTCTTTGTACCATAACTCAGACAAGTAGTTTGAATATGCTTGAAAACTTCTAGAAGTTGAGAAGTTACTTTTATACAAAGAGATTTCCACTGTT
>NW_027691353.1:0-359 GCF_054177405.1 Leptonychotes weddellii | reverse complement strand
TTTTTTTTTTAAAGATTTTATTTATTTATTTGACAGAGAGAGACACAGCGAGAGAGGGAACATAAGCAGGGGGAGTGGGGGAGGGAGAAGCAGGCTTCCCGCCGAGCAGGGAGCCCGATGTGGGACTCGATCCCAGGACCCTGGGATCATGACCTGAGCCGAAGGCAGACGCTTAACGACTGAGCCACCCAGGCGCCCGACTACTGATTCAATTTCTTTGCTGGTTATTGGTCTGTTCAAATTTTCTAGTTCTTCCTGTTTCAGTTTTGATAGTTTATATGTTTCTAGGAATTGTCCAATTTGTTGGCATATAATTTTTCATAATATTCTCTTATAATCCTTTGTATTTCTATGGTGTT
>NW_027691352.1:0-359 GCF_054177405.1 Leptonychotes weddellii | reverse complement strand
TAAAAAGCAGACCTGTTTTTACAGACTCAATCCTATTTTTTAAACTTTGTTGATTTGCAAGTCGTCGACCAACATTTTCACGTCTGTCGACACCAAAACACCCATTCTGTACAGAAAAGAAAAATTGAAAATGTTTTGGTTAAGAAATAAACCTAGTTAGGGGCGCCTGGGTGGCTCAGTTGGTTAAGCGACTGCCTTCGGCTCAGGTCATGATCCTGGAGTCCCGGGATCGAGTCCCGCATCGGGCTCCCTGCTCGGCAGGGAGTCTGCTTCTCCCTCTGACCCTCCTCCCTCTCATGCTCTCTGTCTCTCATTCTCTGTCTCAAATAAATAAATAAAATCTTTAAAAAAAAAAAAAA
>NW_027691351.1:0-359 GCF_054177405.1 Leptonychotes weddellii | reverse complement strand
CACCACCACAAATTCTCGCCACTCTATCTACTGACTACTGGCACCTGCTCCCAGATATGCTTCCTTTCAGCCTTTACCAAAGATGAAGGAACCATGCTCTTCTAAAGTTATCTCCCTACTTATGCACTAGATCACATCCTCTGTTAAGGATGCCACTCCCAGGGCGCCTGGGTGGCTCAGTTGGTTAAGCGACTGCCTTCGGCTCAGGTCATGATCCTGGAGTCCCAGGATCGAGTCCCGCATCGGGCTCCCTGCTCGGCAGGGAGTCTGCTTCTCCCTCTGACCCTCCTCCCTCTCATGCTCTCTGTCTCTCATTCTCTCTGTCTCAAATAAATAAATAAAATCTTTAAAAAAAAAAA
>NW_027691350.1:0-359 GCF_054177405.1 Leptonychotes weddellii | reverse complement strand
TAAACAACTAAATTCATACCGTCAAGTATTTGTTCATCTTTCCATAGTTTCCCATATTAAAAAGCAAAACAAATCATCTTCAAATGTTTATTATTTTCATCCTTAACAACACCACCAAATACCCCTGCAAGTGAGGCTTTATTTAAAGTATTATATTCTTGGGGCGCCTGGGTGGCTCAGTTGGTTAAGCGACTGCCTTCGGCTCAGGTCATGATCCTGGAGTCCCGGGATCGAGTCCCGCATTGGGCTCCCTGCTGTCAGCAGGGAGTCTGCTTCTCCCTCTGACCCTCCCCCCTCTCATGTACTCGCTCTCTCTCATTCTCTCTCTCTCAAATAAATAAATAAAATCTTTAAAAAAA
>NW_027691349.1:0-359 GCF_054177405.1 Leptonychotes weddellii | reverse complement strand
CCGAGACTCAGTGACCCTACCATCTGTAAAATGGGGTTAACATCTACCATGCAGAGCATTGTCTTATAATGTATGTGAGCAGTTCCTGACTCACAGTAGGCATTCAGTAGCTGAATCTGAATTTCAGAGAAAAATTTTCTCTTAAAAAGTTAATGACAGGAGGGCGCCTGGGTGGCTCAGTTGGTTAAGCGACTGCCTTCGGCTCAGGTCATGATCCTGGAGTCCCGGGATCGAGTCCCGCATCGGGCTCCCTGCTCAGCAGGGAGTCTGCTTCTCCCTCTGACCCTCCTCCCTCTCATGCTCTCTGTCTCTCATTCTCTCTCTCTCAAATAAATAAATAAAATCTTTAAAAAAAAAAA
>NW_027691348.1:0-6865 GCF_054177405.1 Leptonychotes weddellii | reverse complement strand
AAAAAAAAGAAATTAAATCTATAATTATAAAGCCTCACACAGAGAAGACAACAAGCCTGATGGCTTTATTATGAATTCTTCTAAACATTTACATAATGTCAATATTATATAAACAAGAAACCCACTAATATTAATAAGCTCTTCCAGAGAATAAAGAGGGAACATTTTTCAACTGAATTTACAAGGTCAGAATAACCCTGGTATAAAATTTGACAAAGATATTACAAAAAAAGAACTAAGGCCAAGCTCTCTCATGGACAAAATAAAAAAAATAACAAAATTGACAAAATATGAGCATACCAAATCCAACTACACCTATGAGAGGATATCACTAGGTTGACATCCAATTGGCAAGATCCATGAAGCACTTGAGCATGCAGTACTAAAGCTAAGGAGAGAGGTCAGGGCTGGAGAGAGAGCTTTTGTAATTGTCTAAGAATAGGAAAGATTTAGTAAATATTTATACTGCATACAATAACACGACTTAAACATTAATAGTTTTGAATGCTTGGCATTGTTGATGCAGAATGCTTGGATGACTGCCTGAATCAAGTCTGAAGGGGCCAGATGATTTAATCTGGAGGTCTCTAATTAAGGGTGAATATCACAATCATCTGGAGAGTGTTTACAAATTATGGCTGTTTTACTACTGACCTAAAGAATCAACATTAAGACAAGCATGCTACACTTTGGGGATTTTCCAGAGGTATTCTCACTCATAGCCCTCTTTAAGGTGAAATGGTACAGCGAAAAAGAAAAGAGCTTTAGGCATTTTATCAGGACCACGAGGAATGGTAAATTCTTGAGGCTGATAATAGCTTTTGTAAACTAAGTATATACAACAAACATGAAGTAAATGAGTGGGAAAAATTAAATGCTTACTATTATGGTAAAGGACAACGGTTGCTACATAAGACAAAGGACAGCAGCTGTTAGAACACTGAAGCTTGGGAAGAAGGTGTATGTGTCACCCCTTGCAGAGAGAAGAGAGAAATTCCACTTACTGGTGGTAAGTAATAAAGCCACGCACACAGAGGGAAGTGTATGGGGGCACTCACTAACCTGCCTTCATGTATCAACTGGCCCTAATTCTGGTAAATCTGAAATTACCAATTCCTACCCTAGTATCTTTTGATGGATGGACTTTAAAATGGCACCTCAAATTCAGCTTAAATAAATAAAAATCACTAAATACAACCAAGTATTTTAAAATGAAGGAAAAAAAGATCTATAATGAAAGCATGTTTTTCAAATGAAGAGAGTAGTCATTAGCTCAAAATTCAGATTATGAAGTCTGATGTCTTAATGTTTAAATTAATGTACCTGTTTATCTATTCTATATCTGTATTCATTTTATTTATTTTTTTAAGATTTTATTTATTTAATTGACAGAAAGAGACACAGCGAGAGAGGGAACACAAGCAGGGGGAGTGGGAGAGGGAGAAGCAGGCTTCCCGCGGAGCAGGGAGCCCGATGTGGGGCTCGATCCCAAGACCCTGGGATCATGACCTGAGCCGAAGGCAGACGCTTAATGACTGAGCCACCCAGGCACCCTGATATCTGTATTCATTTTAATATAAAATAATGCTTAATTATAAAACCATGTTTAATTTAACAAGTCAAATTGATGCTCTAGAAGGCATATCATGTTTTTCCTGTAGTCTTGAATACTCACTGGGCAACACTGCTGACAACTACTAGCATATTAAAATGATGCATCCAGAAAAAAAAATAATAAGATGATGCATCCAGAGAAGAAACCGTGTAAACTTTTGCCCTGTTGGTGGTTCTCATTTGCTTAGAAACTCAGTGTGGTCATTATATAATATAGCAAGAAGATTATGGCAAACAGCTAATGGTTTTAGTCAAAGGGAAAGAAAATACAGCCTCTCTGGTCTCTTTAAAAAAAAAGTTCATTAAAAATTAAAATTGATAGTGTGAAATTTTAGTGAATTTTCATTGCTTTTTTAAGTTCAGTGGGAGTAAGAAAAATTTATTCCCTGTGTAAACGCAAATTAATTAGCTGGGCGTGTGTCAGAAGGAAATTTCTTTTAGCCATACTATTTTCCAGTGACCTCTCTCAAAACAAACTTTCTGTACCTTTTAGTTGCTGAGTTTTAGTTCTGTAACTACTATGTATCATTTCTCATTTTAAAAGAATATTCAAGTATATATTAGCAGAGGATAATCTCCCAAACCAAGCATGGATTTAGTTCAGATATATCTTGAGTGTTGTTATTTTGCAAAATGGTGCCAGGGCAATTAGGTTCAAATGTGGAAATACGATATAAAAAATAATCCCCAGGATCTAATTTTGGAGGGGGGTGGGGTCAGATTAATGTTGCCTAACACTAACACTTTTCTGGTCTACAAGATTTTACTTCCTACATTATTAACTTAAAATATATTACATGAAAGATTTTTAAATGCCATCCAGTATGCTAAAGTTTGTATTTCTAATCCATTTAATAATATTAATAAACATATAGTGTCCAAATAATTAAAAGGATTTTAAGGAGTTGAGTACTATGCCAATTAAGTAGATTTTATCATTCAAAGATTATTATTAGGGTCAGGTACAAAATATATTTTCAACCATTCAATATATTTATATATGTGACATATAAATTAAACTATCCTAAAATCTGGAGGCTAATGTGGCTCTGGGTACTTAATAATACCAGTTGTTGGCCATAATAGATTTAATCAATTTTGAGATGTTAATATTCTTCTACGCATAGATAAATGCTTATGATATTTTTAAGAAAATCAGTCTGCTATCATTTTCTGAATACTTCTTTGTGCCAGGTACTATGTTAGATACTAAGGTAACAATGATAACACATGGTCCCTACTCTCAAAGATCTCACAGCAAGTAACAGGACACAGCTTTATTATTCACAGAATGTTTTAACTTAGATGATTACATTTTGACCTTCATCACAATCCTATAAATTATATAATGTAAACACTTTTACCCTTAGTTTACAGTTACTGAAACTTGGGCTTAGAGAATATTTTTCTCATACATCTCTCTCTAAGATTATCTAGCACACTAATAGGAAGCAGAATGGATGCTCAATAAATATTTGATGAGTGACTTGCTCAAGGTCACATAGCTGTACCAGTAAAGCTAAGAATTAAACTCCGGTCAAGTTAATTCTAAGACCAAGATGTCAAAGTATTACTATAGATAGTTTTGAGAGGTTGATTCAGGGCATCTGTTTGCACATCTCTCTGATGAAACTGATTCAACAACTTCTTAATATAGTAATTCTTGAGCTATGTATACATTTTTTTTTAAGGTGGAATGGCATGCCAGGAGAAAAAGTCTATTCATTGCTCTAGTTTTAGCATCTACCCCAGAGGGAGAGGAGGCAGCAAACAAATGGAATTACAGAGATCTAGCATCTGTATCACCAATATGAATGGTTAGGTCACTGGCAAGTATCATCAGACTGAAATTATCAGCCTTATTAAAAAAAACTTATTGTATACTCAAGAACAGGAATAATCCAAATATCAATCTTGAATCGGAATTAACCAGGCTGACCTCATGCCAGCATAACTAGATTTCCTGGAAGGCTATATATCTTAACTTTACAAAGTACAACAACAGTAAAATATGAAATAACATGATTTTGCAGTAAGTACTAAAATGAATTCATCCGAGTTTTAGTGTCAATTATTTGGGTTATTTCATTTGTGTTTGAGTTTTACAATAAATATTTGTTGAAAGGCTATTTACAGGATTGGTGGGCTGGATGTCAAAATGTCTACAAATGCTGTGTTGTCTTTGGGAAAATCATTTCTATAACTGGGCCTGTTTAATCATTATAAAATACCAGGGCTGGATTTAAAAAAAAACACCACCACAAAAATTCTCAAATACCAGGAAATTCATATTCAGTAATTTCTGGATAATGATAGCTAATATTTATTGAACCGTTACTATGTGGCAGGCACTGTTTTGAGTACTCTCCTTGTATTAAAGCATATAATCTTCAAACACACCTGAGGTAGGTACTACTATATTCCCCCATTTTAGAGATGGGGAATCCGAGGCAGCAGAGCTGAGCACTTCTTGAAGCTCCTGGAGCTCCATCCTAGGCAGGCTGGCTCTAAAGCTGGTGCTATGCCTTGTCTGTAGCAGACAAGAGTGCAACAGCACCAATGAAGTCTACCTTTTACAGAGTCATTCCTACTTGCCAGACATTGAACTAAGACATTGCCAGACACTGAAACAGACACTATGTTTGTTATTTCAATTAATCCTTATAAAGACAATAATCTTTGAGGTTATTATACCTATTTTACAGGTCAGGAAACTGACTCAGAATTTAAAATAACCTGTTCACTGTAAGAGGTCGTGGCAGGCTGAGATTCTAATCCTGTCTACTCTTTGCTTCTAATGCCTCTACTTTTAACCAATGTGCAATACTAGGATGTTCTGTAAGAAATATACTTTTGGAGTTGGAACTCATCTTACACATTTTCCACCTCAAAAGCGTTTTGGTGGATTTCAAGGGGGAAAAGATGGAATTGAAAACAATATATAATGTGCTGAAAGGGTTACCAATATGGAGCTCTCCTGTTAAATTTATATATAATGGGGGTGCCTGGGTGGCTCAGTTGGTTGAGCGACTGCCTTCGGCTCAGGTCATGATCCTGGAGTCCCGGGATCGAGTCCCGCATCGGGCTCCCTGCTCAGCAGGGAGTCTGCTTCTCCCTCTGACCCTCCTCCCTCTCATGCTCTCTCTCTCTCATTCTCTCTCTCTCAAATAAATAAATAAAATCTTTAAAAAAAATTTATATATAATGGTGTTTGAATTTTCTGAGGAGGGCACGTTCTGCATGGAGCACTGGGTGTTATACGCAAACAACGAATCATGGAACACTACATCAAAAACTAATGATGTAATGTATGGTGATTAACATAACAGAATAATAAAAAAAACCAATTCAATAATATGTGAGGAGTAATAAGTAGATGACACATTAAAAATAATAGTGATAATGATTATTGAATTTGAGGTTTCGCACTTGGACTTTGAGAAAATTAACTTCCTTTTCTCAGATTAAATGCAGGTATTTCCTTAACTGACACAACTGAATTATTCCACAAACACAAGTGTGGCAAAGTTTTACACATTTTAAGAGCAGCTAGGTCATTAAGTAAAAAACTCAAAAACTTTTCTTAATTCCAAGTGGTGCTCCCATCAGATCTAATTTGAAATGCACTGGCAGAGCTTGGCATATAAGCTGGTGCTTGGCTGGTTCGGGAGTCAAGGGACTTTAACTCCATGGGTGGATGCACAGCACGTATTTTAGTATCTTCGGGGGAAAAACAGATAAACTGACACAGGAGGAAAACCTGTCTGCAACTGATGATATTACATTTGTACAACATGGTATTACCCCATCACTTCCAAAGAATCTACAATTGGTACTAAGCAAATGAAACGCTAAGGAGTCCTCTTAAAATAAAAGCAACAGCAATAATGCCAACAAACATGACACAACTATGCAGCTAATCAGTATCCACATCTACAGTGATTAAAAAAAAGCAATAATAATATGTAGGTAATGCCTTTCTGTAAAACAGGAATCAGTCTTAAAGTTAAGAAAATAAAACCATAATACTTGGCTTTTGAGAAGAAACTTTTCAAAGGCTTTCTATGTATAATGTTAAAGTATATATACATACACATGTAAACATATATTTAAGTATATATTACACATCTTGGAAATATAAAGCATATGCATATTATATACATACATGTGTATACATTTGTGTATTATATATAATTTCTTAGTTGTAAGAGGGAAAGAAGTCTAATTGGTCAAAATCAGTCATAAAATTTTAACCATGTTTCTGCAAAACACAGCAGTGCCAAAGGGTAATGCATCGCTAATGGTTTCCAGTGGAATAAATAGCTACTCTGACGTCAAAACTTTGTTACACTCCAATAACTGGCTCACTTGGGGTTTCAGGTACAGCAAGTTACATGTCAGTTTTAAATAAAGTTGTAAAAATAGAATGCCTGGTGAACCATATTGTCGCTATGCAACCTGATATGTTATGATTTATATCCAATAAAATGTTAACAAAGGTGATAGATTATACCAAAATAGTATCTGGTGGTTTAGGATGCCCTGCTCCTTAAATTTCAGATTTAAAAAATGCTACATTTTACCTTGTCTGGACCTAAAGCGGTACACAGCTGAGTTATCCACTGTTAGCCCACAGTGTCAAATCAGAAATATTTACATATCTCAAAGACAAAGTGATTCATATACTGGTAAATCTCCCTTGATAGGTATAATAATATTTTAACCAGGGACTTAGAGCAATAGGAACAATAAGTCTAAAGAATGCCAAAAATATGGGGGGCTTATTATATTAGTTCATATAGGACTATCAGACATTTTTCAGAAAGGATATTGTTCAAATTATACTACCTTACCCCAGGACTAGACTTGAAACTGTAAGTTGAAAACCCCCAAAAGATGTGCTCCAATTATGTATTATATTTAACATTAAAAAGATACTAATTGACACAGTCAATTTTATTTTAATGTGAGTGCAAATGAGATCTTTGAATCCATCAAACAGAATGCACAATCAGAAGGATAAGTTTTTCTATATCAGTGTCTTACTATGGACTGCATAGAGGATATATTCATGTAAAGAGAGGGGAAAAATAAAATTTGTTTCAGCCAGGGGGCAGAGCAAGATGGCGGAGGAGTAGGAGACCTGGATTTCGTCTCCTCTCAGGAATTCAGCTGGAGAGGGATCAAACCATTCTGAACACCTACAAACTCAACAGGAGATCGAAGAAAAGAAGAGCAACAACTCTCTCAT
>NW_027691347.1:0-359 GCF_054177405.1 Leptonychotes weddellii | reverse complement strand
CAGAGGAGTAGGGGACCCTATTTCAACCGGTCCCCGGAATCGAGCTGGATATCTACCAGAACACTCTGAGCACCCACTAAACCAGCCTGAGATTTAAAAGATCTGGATCTCTACAAACAGAATATCGCAAGCCATTGGTTTTGAGGTATGAAGTGGGGAACCCTGATTCCATGGGCAGATATCAGAGGATATACAGCAGCGGGAGGGAGCCTGGCCGTGGGGATCCTACACCACCGGTGAGTGACAGCTTCGTGCGCTGGGGACAGAGCAGATTCACAGGCCGGTAGCAGCAGAAAAGGACTTTAGGGCAGCCCCTGGACCGAAAGCCGGAGCGGCGGGGTCACGCATGAGAACTAGGA
>NW_027691346.1:0-359 GCF_054177405.1 Leptonychotes weddellii | reverse complement strand
GCCAAGTGAAGAAAGTATTTCAAGGAGGAAGGAGTGATCAGCTGTGCCGCAGGCAATCTATAGGTCTAGTAAAATATGAGGATTAAGAATTGACCATTAGAATGGAAGGAATTTTGCAAATCATATATCTGATAAAGAAAGGATTTATACCTAGAATATATAAAGAACTCTTAAAATTCAACTATAATGTTAAAAATAACGTAATTACAAAATGGGCAAAGGATTTGACATCTCCAAAGACAGAGATGGCCAGTAAACACATGAGAAGATATTCAGCATCATTAGCCATCAGAGAAATCCAAATAAAGACCACAGTGAGATGCCCGTACCACCTCATACCCACTAAGATGGAAATAATT
>NW_027691345.1:0-359 GCF_054177405.1 Leptonychotes weddellii | reverse complement strand
TTAGAGGCTACTTGCATTGTTTGGCTTGTGACCTCTTCCTCCATCTTCAGAGCACATCACTCTAGTCTCTGCTCCCTTTGTCATATCTTTCTTTTCTTACCCTGATCTTCCTGTTCCCTCTTACAAGGACCCCTGTGATTACATTAAACCCACTTAGGTAATCCAGGATGATCTCCCCATCTCAAGATCCTTAATCACACCCACAAAGCTCCTTTTACCATGTAAGGTAACATATTCACAAGTTCCAGAAATTAGGATGTAGACACTTGGTGGGCTATTATTCAGCATACCATACTCTGGTATGTTTTAGACCTTTTTGGTTTTTTTTCCAAGTTGTTCTTTCATGTTTCTTAGTGATA
>NW_027691344.1:0-359 GCF_054177405.1 Leptonychotes weddellii | reverse complement strand
CCTGTATCCAGACAGTGGAAGAGCAAGGAGCAGAGAGACCCATGCAGAGCAGGCATTACACGCCAGAGTGGGACGCTCGTGTGAGGTTGGAATGGGACATGGCAGTGTCCCAATGGGCCATCAGAGATGGCCCCACGAGAAGGTGATATCACAACAAATACCTAGTGCACCACCTGCATTTGAAGAGTCAGAGAATTCTAGACAGAGGGACCACCCTTGGGAAAGCCCTGGGGCAGTGCTGACCCTGGCCTCAAGAACAGCAAAGACATCTGTGGGCCTCAATCCCAGTGAGGGAGGAGGAGACAAGCAGGGGATCAGGTCACAGAAATAGATCAGGAATGTCCAGCCATGGTCTTCAG
>NW_027691343.1:0-359 GCF_054177405.1 Leptonychotes weddellii | reverse complement strand
CACCTGGGGGAATCTTACCTGGGGGACCTGACCTGCAGGGAGCCTCACTTAGGGGGCCTCACCTGCGAGTCCACACCTGGGGGGACTCACCTGCAGGGCACCTCACTTACGGGGCCTCACCTAAGGGGGAGCCTCTCCTGGTTGGAATCTCACTGGGGGACCTCACAGGGGTGGGGGGTCCTTGCTTCAGGGCCTCCTGGGGAAACCTTACCTGGGGGGACCTCCACTGGGGGTCCTCACCTGGGCTCCACATCCTAGGAGGGGTCCACATCTAAGGAGGGGTCCACACTTAGGGGGCCTCACCTGGGGAGCCTTGCAGGGGTTCTCAGAGGCCTGGGCTGTGGGAAGGGGCCTGAAGC
>NW_027691342.1:0-359 GCF_054177405.1 Leptonychotes weddellii | reverse complement strand
CCCCATGTAGCCGGTCCCGTCACCGTCCCGAGTTTTGTCATCCATGAAATGGGCAGGGGAGGAAAGCCGTTCGTGGGTTCAAGAGCTATATCCAAGTGCGGAACCGGGTCTGGATCATCTCTGGAGGGGGATTCAGCTCCAGCACCTGCCCCAGAGCTCGAGCCAGGTCCTACACCGATGCGTGCCGCAGCTCCCGAGATTCGGTGGCAGAGCACTGGACCACTGGTCTGGGGACCAAGGTCAAGACCCTCCTTGTTGCAGCCTCGGGGGCCCCATGTGGAAGAGGTTCCAGAATCACTGCTCTGGTCAGGGTGAGGAGGCCTTAGGAAGGAACCGAGCACCAGGACAGGAGAGGGAAA
>NW_027691341.1:0-359 GCF_054177405.1 Leptonychotes weddellii | reverse complement strand
TTTAGATCTGTTTGTGAAGGCTGACTGGGGCAAAAAAGCAGTCCTGAGAGACATCTGGGAAGGGACCAGGCTTTCAACTCCATGACAAAGTCCCAGGCTCTGGGTTCAGCTGTTACCAACTCACCAAGTGACCTCAGTCCAATTTCCCCACTTTGAAAACCGGGCGCCTGGGTGGCTCAGTTGGTTAAGCGACTGCCTTCGGCTCAGGTCATGATCCTGGAGTCCCAGGATCGAGTCCCATATCGGGCTCCCTGCTCAGTGGGGGGTCTGCTTCTCCCTCTGACTCTCTTCCCTCTCGTGCTCTCTGTCTCTCATTCTCTCTCTCAAATAAATAAATAAAATCTTTAAAAAAAAAAAAA
>NW_027691340.1:0-359 GCF_054177405.1 Leptonychotes weddellii | reverse complement strand
AAACATTCACACTCTTTACTTTTACAACAAATCCTGGCATTCCCATTAGATTATGGATAGGTCCCGGACATAGAGACTGAAGTTTTAAGGTAATCATTTAGTCATGTTTTCTGACAATTCCAATTTACCAGGAGCATCTGGAGAGTGAACCCACTGGAATTCCAACTCCAAAGTTGCTTTTGGCTTGGTTTTCTGAGAACATGCAAGAGAAGAGGGGGAAGAACTCCAGCTTCCCAGATGGATCATGGATTAGCAAAGTTCACCAAGGCCAGGCCTGAACACAGCATTGCATTTTGCCAACATTCTGCCCACAGATGCCCTGTTTCAGTGTATCGTGTGCACTTGGGAGCTCAACAAGC
>NW_027691339.1:0-359 GCF_054177405.1 Leptonychotes weddellii | reverse complement strand
AAACTGAAGGTTCTAGAGAGGAGGGGGGTAGGAGGATGGGTTAGTCTGATGATGGGTATTAAAGAGGGCACGTATTGGGCGCCTGGGTGGCTCAGTTGGTTAAGCAACTGCCTTCGGCTCAGGTCATGATCCTGGAGTTCCGGGATCGAGTCCCGCATCAGGCTCCCTGCTCAGCAGGGAGTCTGCTTCTCCCTCTGGCCTTCCTCCCTCATGCTCTCTGTCTCTCATTCTCTCTGTCTCAAATAAATAAATAAAATCTTTAAAAAAAATAAATAAAGAGGGCACGTATTGAATGGAGCACTGGGTGTTATATGCAAACCATGAATCATGGAACACTACATCAAAAACTAATGATGTAA
>NW_027691338.1:0-359 GCF_054177405.1 Leptonychotes weddellii | reverse complement strand
GTCTGTCCATGGGGCACCTGGGTGGCTCAGTCATTAAACATCTGCCTTCAGCCCAGGTTGTGGACAGTCCTGTCCTCTGAGCTCTGTGGACAGTCCCCAGGGAACGATCCCAGGGTCCTGGGATCGGGCCCCGCATCGGGCTCCCTGCTCAGCAGGAAGTCTGCTTCTCCCTCTCCCACTCCCCCTGCTTGTGTTCCTGCTCTTGCTGTGTCTCTCTGTCAAATAAATACATAAAATCTTAAAAAAAAAAAAAAAACGATTAAAACTCTAAGGTTCAACTTGAAAGTTACTTTTATTTTTCATTTTACCCCTCCGTGAGAACCTGTAATGGCGACCAATACTTACTTTTTTATGTTTGT